>NW_027184520.1:5000-20000 GCF_021155775.2 Neodiprion pinetum
ATATTTTATTATATTAATGTATAATATAAATATGTAAATATTTATATACATATGTAGCTATATATATATATATATGTATACACATAAATATATATATATGTATACATATATATATGTATACATATATATATATATATATATATATATATATATATATATATATATATATATATACATATATACATATGTAAATTATAATTTTCAATTTCTTTTTAAAAAATAGGAAATTGGAAAAAAAAAAATTTTTCTTACATTATTTCAATTTCTTAAAATTATGTATAATTATCGGAAAAATCCTAAATATTTTTAATTTTTCGCTGATTTTTTATTTCATTTAATTTTTTTATAATTTTTTCCATTCACAATCATTTTATATTTTATAACATTATTCACCTCAATTACCTTCATTTATTTTTTATTATATTATTGTATAATATGAATGTATATAAATATATGCATACATATATATGTATATATATATATGTATATGTATATATATATATATATATATATATGCATATGTATATTATAATTTTCAATTTACTTTTAGAAAATGGGAAATTAAAAAAAAAAATTTTTCTTACATTTGTTACGTCCGTGGGTAGAGTTTACTCCTGAGCGGAAGGAGTAACCTGGTTGGCTTCGCTTTTACGTTACAGGTCAACCGGAAATCAGGATGGGATTGAATAAACTGGAGTGTGTTGATATGTCGTTTATAAGTTTATTCCGTAGAACATGAGATAGCGGTCGGAATGAGTTGTGTGTTGCGAAAAGATATATATGAAGGCGAGATGTGGAATTGTCGAGTGTCAGAATAGGAGTGTCCCTCGAGACGTGAAACGGACGGGTGCAGAAAAGGTGTCACAAAGCTAGGAGTAGGGAATGGAATTTGAAGAGTAAGCGTGATAGTGAATAGCGTGAGACTACGTAGAGATAAGAGGACAGGACAGAACTGTGGGAGAGTTAGCGAGTAGGAAAAATAGAAAGAAGTGGTATGTTGGACGTAACACCCCCCCCGTCAGAGGGAGCAAGAAGGTGGAAATGTGAAACATGATTTGTGCTTAAAATTAGTTTTACAATTATTCTTATTATAGGTAGTGTATGGTTTATATTCTGGATTACGTATGAGCGTAAGGCATATAGTTATAATACTATGGTTACATAATGTTGTTTAAAGCTAGGCGCCTAGGGTTAATGCGCATGGAAGCGGGTTAGTACACTTAAGCCTAAACAACAATGATTTTTTTTTTTTTTTTTTGTTTTTTTTTTGATATGTCGAGATACAGAGTTTGACCTATTTGTACAATGATATCGGTTATGAGTGTAGATATATTTTGGGCTAATTTTAAACTAAGGGTATAAGATCGTCACTACAATTATTTTAGTGCAGTAGTGTACACAAGTATTTATTTTATTTATGTCTGTTTGACAGCGCAACAGCAGAACTTGATAGCAATATAGTAATTGCCTATTTGTAATAAGGTTTTCGTAAGGTGGGTGGGTTTAAAGGAAGCGGAGGTGGTGTGTGATGAACTGCATGATGGGTTTCTACTTCGTTGGGAATGGGTAGGACAGAAGAAGTAGGTGGGTGAATAATATTCAGCTCGATTGGATTGTCATACCCTGTTTGTATGGCTCTAAATGTCTGGTTCGTCTTTTTTGTTTTGCAATGTGTGCACAGAGTAATGACCTTGCCGAGGCATGAGTGACGGTAGAATAAGTATAGGGTTGCGAGAGATAGCAAACCAACACCGCTGTAGGTAAGAGTGTCTTTGATGTGCAACATATAGCGCTGTGTGCGGTGGTGTGTGCTGATATCAGTAGCTTGTTTTGCGATATCCTGCAGCGATAGTCCGGTATTGGCCAAGGCATGTACATCTATGTGCGAGGTTTTGTGGAGTGGGGGGATTGCAATTAAGGATAAGTCGGTGGAAATATTAAAATCAAGACTGAGGGATACTTGACTTAGATCCAAGGTAACTTTGGGGACGTAGGAGAGAGTCTCGGTAGATTGTGAGCGTTTCGAAGTTTTGAGAGTGACCTCAGAAGTACTAGCCGTACATAGGTCGTCTAGGGTGATAATGCCTGAACCGGAAAGTGTGACCCGAGAGGTCTGGTCATTTGGGCAGAGAGTATGAAGAGTCTCAGGAGTGGAAGCTGAGAAAATCCAAGAATTAGATGTTGATAATTCCGTCCAGTAGGTTCCATCGAATGCGGTCAATCTGATATCACATTGTTTTGAAATTTTTCTGGACGGGTTCAGAAAAAGGTCTACCTCGCAGAGTTTGTGAGTCGATGGTCGGAAAAGCGGTTGTGTCAACTTACATATGAATTTTCCTAAGGATAAAATGCATTTACTAAATTTGGATTCCGAGATTTGAAAGTACGACGCTCGGTTAAGTGCTATAGCTATGTAGTCGCTGCCAGGTTGAATGTAAGCGAATTTGTTATTTGCAGAGTCGTATGTCTGTCTAACGGGGACGGGAAGCAGTCGGTACAGGTCAAAAACCTCGGAGTTGAGCAACGGAATAGATATCACATAAAGCAGTCTGGGTTCGTAATACGCTATGTCGATTTTAGAGATTCGAATCAGTTCTTCAGCGTAATTTGGATCCATTGGAATAGGAAACTCTATTTGTGGTCTGAGTGACTGGATATGTTTAAGACTGGAAATAATCTGTTGTGGTGATAGAATTTTAGGGTGGACGATACCTTTTTGAGCGAAGAGGATAGCGTTTACTAAGCTGGACAGGTCAAGTTCATACTCGTTCAAGTGTCGGTCCAGGTCAATTAGTCGGTTAAGTAAAGTCGTTCTGAAGGTATTGTTGGCGATTAAGGCTTTTGAAATAGCTGCATCAGTCGAGAGGGCCGTGAGTAATTTATGTTGTTCGCGGTCGTGGCTTATCATGCTGTCGATTTCTTTCCCGTAGACGCCCAACGTTGACTGTACGATATTTGTCTGTTTGTTAAGCAGGGATGCTAAGTGTCTACTGTCGTTGTACAAGTTGTCAATTTGTTGGTTAAAATATTCTCCGTCTTTTACGTCTAGCGTGCCGAATAAGGATTTTGATACGCTACCAATGAAATTAATCGCGCCTCGTGTTCCGCGATGGTGGGCTAATTTAGCAAGTTCGGAGTGAGTGGATTCGCCTGTGCGATGGCCAACTAAATATTCTATTCGGTTTTGGTATAGTTTCATGGTTTTTATTCTATCAGCCAACATTTGAATATGGTCGCCGGTGTAACAGTAGTTTTTGGCGACAGAGCATTTACCTTCTATTATGGTTAAGAAATCTGATGCTTGGTCAAGTCGGTCGAATAAATATTGGAGGTCTATGTAGTTCAGCAAAGTCCATTCTTTGTTATATGTACGTAGGTCTTGCAATTGTTCGAAGAAGATTCCCGGGTTCTGATTCAGTTGCTTAATCGTGACGTTAGTCGAATCGTCTGTCGTGCTGTCGAGAGCACTGCACCTGCAACGATATGCAAGAGTATGAGACGTAATGTAACGCGATCGCAGGCAATATGGTAGCATGCTATTGTCGGTTGTACTGTAGTAGCTATTGAAGGGGTTAATGTGGGATTTTACTATGTATGTGCGATTTTCAGTTTATTGAGATGAACTATTTTAGTTTTGTTTAGCGTGAGGTATATTTCGGCGTTAACGTCATCTATTATTCGTTTGATTACATACGGGCCTTTATAATGATCTTGGAATTTTGACCTTGTTTCGTTCAATAGGTAGACAGTTTGTCCTACTTCAAATCGTTGTGGGTTAATTGTTCTGTCGTAGTGTTCCTTACTTTTCTGTTTAGCTTGTTTCAGGTTCAACGCGGCGCGTTTACGGATGTCTGTGAGATTCGCTATTAGATCGAGGAGGAATGTATCGTATGTATGCGTGGATGTGTTGCTTAGTATCGCGTCTGTCGGTAGTTTAGCTTCCGAGCCGAAGATCAGCTGGTGAGGTGAATAATGTGTACTGTCGTGTTTTGCTGTATTATAGCAGAAAATGGCGAAACGTATGAATTCATCCCAATCTTTACCTTCGTTGGTGTAATGTTTGATGTATTCGGTAATTACGAGGTGACTTCTTTCTAATGAGCCGTTTGATTGCGGTCTATAGGCGGTTGTTCGTAGTTGTTTAATTTTGAAGAGTTTACAAAGTTGTTTGATGACTGTGCTCATAAAATTCTGTCCTTGGTCTGTAAGTATTGCTCGAGGAGCACCGTAACGTGTAATGTATTCTTTTGCGAATGCTGCGCCTATAGTTTTGGCGGTGGCATCAGGTAAAGGGATGGCGTCCAGGAATTTTGTCAAATTGCATTGTATTGTCAAGAGATATTTGTTGTTCGATTTAGTAAGGGGTAGAGGTCCAACAATATCTAATGCCACTTTGTCAAAGGCCTCTGCGGGCGTGTCAGTGATTGCCATGGGTAATTTTGTTTTGATCCTGACTAGTTTTTTCCTCTGGCAACTGCCGCAAGATCTGATGATATTTTGAATTTGCTTTTTCATATTTGGCCAAAAATATTTTTCTCTTATTTTATTGAAAATTTTTGTAACGCCTTGGTGTCCTCCGATCAGTGACTCGTGGTACTCTTTGATCATGTCTTCGCGTAATCGTTCGTCTGGTATAATTGTAGTATTTCTACAAAGTGTTACTCGAATGTCTGAATCCGCAAAAATGTGATAAATCAGTTTTTTAAAGATAGATCGTAGAATATCATCAACTCCTGGTCCTGACATGGGGAATGATATGGACCGAATGTCTAGTCCGGACAAGATAATCCTCAAGTTAACTAACGTGTAGAAAATGTCGTCAAGTCTGCCCGGGTCTGATTGACGTGGTTTCACTACGAGGGTAAATATGTATTTGTTGTTTTTCAACCGAGTTTTAATTACGTCGGATATTTCTGGATTCTGGTTTTGAAAGGATTCCATGCTTACTAGATTTCCGTCTATCAACTGTTTTTCTAGTCCTTCTGTCCAACCACAATTAGCTGATACGAAATGAGCGTAATTGTCGCACAACATGAGAAGTCCGTCATTAGTTTCGGTTACGTTGGGTGTTGGTAATATGTCATTTTGATTTTGTATGAAGTAATCTAAGCAACAAAAGTTGTCATTGTCAATATGGGGGCGGTCCGGTTTTCGCTCTTCGGGATTCTCGCGACGTTGTGAGCCTAAAGGTGGTTGCGTTGCCGTAGGTACAACGGAGGCATCGCTATCCGTGTCTTCAACAGCTGACTCCGGATCATGTGTCACGGAGTCACTCTCCGAGATATCAGTTGGGTAGCGCGAGGGAGTAGAAACCGGAGCATGTCTTGGAGCTGACCTAGTGCCGGTCCGACGCATTGGCCGACGAGTTACAGGGGGAGCAGGGATTCTGGGTGTTGATGCGTCTGCTTCAGATTCAGAAGATGTCGAGTCATAAGTCGGGTTTTGATAATTACAAATGGTGATCTTTATGTCGGAGTCTTTAAATATGTAATGGATCATCCGATTAACAAGGTTCCAGTCTAACTTATCTAAGCCGCAGCCTAGTCTTGGAATCGAGAGCGATTTGACTTTGTCTTGTTCTAAGCAATTCTTTAGATTTACTAGGGCGTTGAACAGTGTTTCTTCAGTTGGTTTCTGGTAGTGGTATTTTTTGGTTACTAGATTGTAAATGAGGCGGTTACCATGTGGCAGTGCCAATACGTTCGTTACTTCAGGGTCTAGTTGTTGTAGTTGATCTCGGGTGATTATTTTCCTATTGATTAGTTGTCCCGCGACTCCTCGTGATGTCTTGCAGTCTGCCGAGATGCAGTGGGCTAGGTTATCTTGTCTGTCGAGGAGATTGGCGCGTATCTCTTGAATAAATTTACTATGCGTTAATGGTAGGTGGTTAAGATCTGTTACGAATTCCGTGAATCGAGGGGCGTAATTTCGTCCTTTACTGGTAGTGGCTTCGGGTGTCGGCTTATTCAGTGTGTCGGACTGTTCTTCACGTATTTTAACACTACGACCTTGGGGCTTACCGGAGTTTTGGTTTGATTCAGATGAGGTGAGTGGTTGAATTCGTTCCGTAGTTTGCTTGATCGTTTTATCGACTACGATCGGTGCCTCCGTTGCGCTGCTATTGTCAGTCATACTGGCATTTGAGTCAGAGGTACCAGTAGAAGTCGAAGTGTCTTGTAATGCTTTGTTTCGTCTTCGTGGGGAAGGGTTGGTGGATTCATGTGCAGATTCATGCGCTCGTATTGGGTGCTGGTCTACATGTTTCATTCGCTTGTGAGCGCCGGTAGATGAAGATAGCGTATCCGGTTCGCGAGCACGTGTTGGGTGTTGGTGAGCTATTTTGGTGCGTTTGTGAACGCTGGTAGACGAAGACAGCGTATCTGGTTCGCGAGCACGCGTTGGGTGTTGGTGAGCTACTTTGGCGCGCTTGTGGGCGTCAGTAGATGAGCATTCTGTATCGGGTCGTGGCCGTTTTGAGGTAATAGGTAGAATTCGGAAAGAGTCGACAGGTGGATTTCTGGAGAGCGCGTCTGCGTTAGAGTTCGCTATTCCTTTTTTATGTTTTGTGACGTACGAATATTCTTCCAACTTCAGTCTCCAGTGCATTAAACGAGAAGTCGGGTCCCGTACGTTTTTGATCCACTTTAGTGGTTCGTGGTCTGTTACCAGAGTAAAGGTTCTACCGTAAAGATAAGGACGAAAATGTTTGACGGCGTAAACGACTGCTAAGAATTCTTTTTCGGACACCGAGTAATTGATTTCGGCCTTTTGTAACACCCTAGATGCATACGCGATTGGTAAATCCTCGCCATCTTTGTCTTGACTAAGTATTGCTCCTATTGCATACTTTGAAGCGTCGGTTGTTAGGATGAAGGGTTTTTCGAAGTCTGGATACTGCAGTATCGGTTCTCGACACAGACTATCGCGTAGTGTTTCGAACGCAAATTGATGTTCTGCTGTCCATAGGAAAGGGCTATTCTTCTTTAGCAAATTATTAATAGGTCTAGCAATTTTTGAAAGGTTAGGAATGAATCTTCGGTAGTAGCCTATCAAGCCTAAAAATTGTTTGATCTGTTTAGGATTCTTGGGAACTGGGTAGTTTTTTATTGCTGATATCTTCTCCGGATTAGGTTTCAATCCATTTTGAGTGATGACGTGACCTAGGTATGCTACTTCTTTACGCAGAAATTCACATTTATCTGGCTGCAGGGTTAGTCCTGCATCAGACAATCTCTTCATGAGTTTCCGAAATTTGGTTTCGTGTTCCTCCAAGGATCGGGAGTAAATGACTATATCATCCAAATAGACAAACATATCTGTACCCTGTAATCCCGATAGAACCTGATCCATTAGACGTTGAAAGGTGGATGGGGCATTTTTTAAGCCAAATGGCATTCTAGTATATTCGAAATGGCCGTGAGGAGTCGAAAAAGCGGTCTTTGCGCTGTGATCGGGATCCATTGGAATTTGGTGGAACCCAGAAGCCAGGTCGAACGTTGAGAAATATTTTGCGGAACCTAGCTGATCTAGGATATCGACGATATTTGGTAGCGGGTAAGCGTCGCCAATGGTTTTTTCATTTAATTTCCGGAAGTCAATGACCATTCGCCACTTCTTTTCGCCGCTAGCATCTGATTTCTTGGGGATGATCCAGACCGGAGAATTGTAAGGAGATGAAGAATGTGTGATAATGTTCTGATCAAGGAGTTTGGTCACTTGTTTTTGTATTTCGTCTTTGTGTACTCTTGGGTGTCTGTATTGTTTGGTATGAATTGGTGCGTCATTGGTAGTAGGGATCGTATGGCTGACTAAGTTTGTATGTCCCAGGGTGTCACCCGGGAGGAAAAATAAATGGTTGAATTCGATAGCAAGATTAACTATTAATTGTTTTTCTTCGTCGTTCAAATGATCCAATCGTAAGTTTTCTTTTAAAATCTCAAGGCGTCTCGAATCGTAATTTGGGGATGTGGGAAGAACGCGATTCTCGATCCTTTTTTGTTTTTCGTGTAAGACCTGTGCTAGTAAGACCTGTCCGCTGCTTGCAGTACTTGTATGCGTTAGGTGTGTTTTTGCACTGAGCGTGGCGGTGCTCGCGAGTTCATCGACTTCTTCTAGTGTTACGACTGGTCTTCTTATTTCCACAGCTGATTCGTTGGAATTTATTGCATAAACGTAAGCAAACCCTTGTTGGTTGGTAACCAGGGCCTGTCCCAGGAATATGTTAGCGCCTACTTCCAACTGTTCTATGAATCCCGTTTTTACAGAGGGATTCGAAATTTTTAGTGCAATCACCTTGGCCGTTCGTGGTGGTATCAATATGTAGTCTTCGTTTAGGAGTTTGAATGGTTTGCTAGTATTGTTCGGTATTATTTTTTCTGTATCGAAAGATATCGTTGCATTTTCGTTCCGTAAAAATATCGATCCTAAGATTCCGTCTTCTTGTATCGGAAACAGATCGTCGACTATATGGAATATATGAAGGTTGTCACCGATTCGAATGCTAGTTGTTCCTACTACTTTTATTGGCTCATGTATAGCACTGGTAACGTGGATCTGATCTTCGAGTAATTTACACGGAACATGCGGATGTATTGCTCCGAGTTTAATTATGTTTACATCAGCACCGGTGTCAACTATAAATGTGCTGGGTTGTCGTGTGAGTTCACCGGTGGTTATTCGAACCTTCGGTGTTTGTGTGACAGATGTTATGAGGATACGCGGTGGTGTTTTTGTGTTGGTTCTATGATTGTTAAAGAGAATAACGCCGGTTTCGCGAGAGATAAGGTAGTTGTTTTTGAAACAGATAGTCGCCTTATCCGAACGTAAAAAGTCTGCACTCAGTATACCGTCTTCGATGATAGGGAAGGAGTTATCGACAAGATGGAATTCGTGGCGTGTATTAGCTAACTCGATGTAGAGACTTCCTATTGTTCTGATGGATTCTTCCGTTATCCCTGAAATCTGCCTAATGTCCGTCTTTGTGACGTGGACTCTTGGGTCGATTTTATCGATTTTTAACAAATTAATATTAGCGCCAGTATCTATTATTAGTGTCACGTACCCATTCAAAGATTGCGGGCATTGTGTTCGAATCTGTGGAGGGCCAGATTCTAATTGTACGGAGCTGACGTTTGGTTTGGACGCTGCTCCGGTTTGAGGGAGGTCGATGCGTCCGCGCGGCCGTCCCTGAACTCGTTTAAATGGTTCGCGTTGCCTGAATATTCGCGATGTTGCTTTGCTTCGTATGAAACTTCTGGGTGGATGCCTGTATCGCAATTCTCGTTCGAGTAGTCTTGTGTTACGTAATTAACCCTGAAGTTCGATCGTGAAGTATTTGGTGTGTTATACTGTTGTGAGCGTTGCCTGTCATCTCGCGTCTGGTCTAAAGGTTGGTTTGTCGGGTCTCTTGCTCGATATTGGGTATTGGGATTGTTCTGTTGTTGACGATTAGTGTTATTTTGGAAAATTCTTGAATCTTGTTGGAATTTTGGATTCTGGGGATATTGGGACCGATTTGAGCGGCACTTATCGTTTGAGTGGCCTTTGCGACCACACTGCGTGCAAGTTGTGTTGTTGCGCTGTCTCGTTCTGCACTCCTCTATACTATGACCTGCCTTCTTGCAGTATCTACACACTACTAATAGGGAAGGTTGTTCAGGACAATATTTGTCGATGTGATCGGTTAATTTACATATACTACATTTTATGTGGTTTTGTGTTTCGTAGTTAGTATCACGGTATGAGGCTAGTTTAAGTCTATCTGATAATAGTTTTTCAGTCTTGGTGGCCGTGTCTATAGCCATTTGTAGGGTTTGTGGATTCTCGTGAGCTACTCTTATTTCTAATTCGTCTAGTAATCCTTTGATAAATCTTAGTCTTGCGGTCTCTTTGATATTTTTCTTTAGCACTTGAGCATCACTGATAGATTCTGAGGCATCTATTGATTCGCACGCTTGTCTTAACAGATGTTTTATTCTAGCACCGTAATCCAGAACACTCTCGTTTCGCCTCTGTGCCGATTGTGCGAGGTCTAGCTGGATATCTGGGAGGTGTTGTTTAGACGCGTAGGCCTGTTTTAGGCAGTATAGCAAATCTCGAAGAGAATCCGGATTATCTGACTCTATATATTTACTCGCGTCGCCTTCGATTTTCGTGCGAATGAGTGTGGAGAATAAATTCAGTTCTCTGGCTAAGACAGCTTGTTTTGCGCATTCTACTTTAGTTATGAATTCGGATACGGGCATATTAGTGCCATTGAACGTGGGAATCAGAGCTAATGCATCTTTAAGAGGCAGGTGCGGAAAAGTGCCTTCGGTAGCCATGTTGTAAATTTTAATCTAGGATTTGTTGACTTACAAAGTGAAGATGAAGAGGAGGAACGGAATAAAATGTTGCATTCTTCCGTGAGGATGTTGGTCCAGCGATTTCGTGTCTGTAGTCGGTGATGACGTCGGTGTGCGTTGTGTCGTACTAGAAGTCGTGAAGAATGAAGATGTCGTCGTAGTAGCAGCAGGAGATAGTCTTTCAGCAATATCGATTTGGAGATACGGATTTGTCTGTGACGTTCGTGTGAATCAGAGATCGTTGATTGCGTTAACGTAGAATATGGCTTTCAGAGTGTCTTCAACACTATCACACAGTGGTATTACTTTTTTATTAACATCACTGAGCTTGCACACTTCAGAACCGGTCTATCAGATGGCACTTCATGCGTAGCACACACGTAAAATTGTATCACTGAATTTCCGGAAAGCGAAGGCCACCGCTGCCACCAATGTTACGTCCGTGGGTAGAGTTTACTCCTGAGCGGAAGGAGTAACCTGGTTGGCTTCGCTTTTACGTTACAGGTCAACCGGAAATCAGGATGGGATTGAATAAACTGGAGTGTGTTGATATGTCGTTTATAAGTTTATTCCGTAGAACATGAGATAGCGGTCGGAATGAGTTGTGTGTTGCGAAAAGATATATATGAAGGCGAGATGTGGAATTGTCGAGTGTCAGAATAGGAGTGTCCCTCGAGACGTGAAACGGACGGGTGCAGAAAAGGTGTCACAAAGCTAGGAGTAGGGAATGGAATTTGAAGAGTAAGCGTGATAGTGAATAGCGTGAGACTACGTAGAGATAAGAGGACAGGACAGAACTGTGGGAGAGTTAGCGAGTAGGAAAAATAGAAAGAAGTGGTATGTTGGACGTAACACATTATTTCAATTTTTCAAAATTATGTATAATTATCAGAAAAATCCTAAATATTTTCAATTTTACGCTGATTTTTTATTTCATTTCATGTTTTTATAATTTTGTCCATTCACAATCATTTTTGATTCTTTTACATTATTTACCTCAATTACCTTAATTTATATTTTATTATATTAATGTATCATGAAAATATATAAATATTTATATACATATGTAGCTATATATATATATATATATATATATATATATGTATACACATAAATATATATATATGTTTACATATATATATATATATATATATATATATATATATATATATATATATATATATATATTTATACATATGTAAATTATAATTTTCAATTTACTTTTAAAAAATAGGAAATTGAAAAAAAATAAATTTTCTCTTACATTATTCCAATTTTTAAAAATTATGTATAATTATCAGAAAAATCCTAAATATTTTTAATTTTTCGCTGATTTTTTATTTCATTTAATTTTTTTATAATTTTTTCTATTCACAATCATTTTATATTTTATTACATTATTCACCTCAATTACCTTCATTTATTTTTTATTATATCATTGTATAATATAAATGTATATAAATATATGCATACATATATATGTATATATATATATATGTATCTGTATATATATATATATATATATATATATATATGCATATGTATATTATAATTTTCAATTCACTTTTAGAAAATGGGAAATTAAAAAAAAAATTTTTTCCTACATTATTTTAATTTTTCAAAATTATGTATAATTATCAGAAAAATCCTAAATATTTTTAATTTTTCGCTGATTTTTTATTTCATTTCATGTTTTTATAATTTTTTCCATTCACAATCATTCTTTATTCTATTACATTATTTACCTCAATTACCTTAATTTATATTTTATTATATTAATGTATAATATAAATATATAAATATTTATATACATATGTAGCTATATATATATATATATGTATACACATAAATATATATATATGTATACATATATATATATATATATATATATATATATATATATATATATATATATATATATATATATATATATATATATATATATATATATATATATTTATACATATGTAAATTATAATTTTCAATTTACTTTTGAAAAATAGGAAATTGCAAAAAAATAGATTTGTTTTACATTATTTCAATTTTTTAAAATTATGTATAAATATCAGAAAAATCCTAAATATTTTCAATTTTCCGATGATTTTTTATTTTATTTCATTTTTTTTCATAATTTTTTCCATTCACAATCATTTTTCATTTTATTACGTTATTTACCTCAATTACCTTTATTTATTTTTTATTATATTATTGTATAATATAAATGTCTATATATATATGCATACATATATATATATATATATATATATGTATATATATATATATATGCATACATATATATATATATATATATATATGTATATATATATATATATGTATACATATATATATATATATATATATATGCATATGTATATTATAATTTTCAATTTACTTTTAGAAAATAGGAAATTGAAAAAAAAAAAATTTTCTCACATTATTTCAATTTTCCAAAATTATGTATCATTATCAGAAAAATCCTAAATATGTTAAATTTTCCGCTGATTCTTTATTTTATTTTATGTTTTTATAATTTTTTCCATTCACAATCATTTTATATTTTATGACATTATTCACCTCAATTATCTTTATTTATTTTTTATTATATTATTGTATAATATAAATGCATATAGATATATGCATACATATATATGTATATATATATATATATATGTATATATATATATATGTATATATATATATACATATGTATAATATAATTTCCAATTTACTTTTGTAAAATGGGAAATTGAAAAAAAAAATCTTCCTTACATTATCTCAATTTTTCAAAATTATGTACAATTATTAGAAAAATCCTAAATATTTTTAATTTTTTGATGATTTTTTATTTTATTTCATTTTTCCATAATTTTTCCCATTCACAATCATTTTTTATTTCATCACGTTATTTACCTCAATTACCTTAATTTTTATTTTATCATATTAATGTATAATATAAATATATAAATATTTATATACATATGTATCTATATATATATATATATATATATATATATATGTATACACATAAATATATATATATGTATACATATATATATATATATATATACATATATATATATATATACATATGTATATTATAATTTTCAATATACTTTTAAAAAATTGGAAATTAAAAAAAAAAAATTTTCTTACATTATTTCAATTCTTTAAAATTATGTATAATTATCAGAAAAATCCTAAATATTTTTAATTTTTTGCTGATTTTTTATTTCATTTCATGTTTTTATAATTTTTTCCATTCACAATCATTTTTTATTTCATTACATTATTTACCTCAATTACCTTCATTCATATTCTATCATATTGATGTATAATATAAATATATATCAACATATATATACATATGTATTTATTTATATATATATATGTATATATATATATATATATATATATATATATATATATATATATATATATATATATATATATATATATATATATATTAATATATACATATGTATATCATGATTTTCAATTCACTTTTCAAAAATGGGAAACTGGAAAAAAAAAAATTTTTTTCACATTATTTCAATTTTTTGAAATTATGTACAATCATCAGAAAAATCCTGAATATTTTCAATGATTCGCTAATTTTTTATTTTATTTTATTTTTTTATAATTTTTTCCATTCACAATCATTTTATATTTTATTACATTATTTACCTCAATTACCTTCATTTATTTTTTATTATATTATTGTATAATATAAATGTATATAAATATATGCATACATATATATGTATATATATATATATGTATATATATATATATGTATATGTATATATATATATATATGTATAAATATATATATATATATATATATATATATATACATATGTATATTATAATTTTCAATTTGCTTTCAGAAAATGAAAAATTGAAAAAAAAAAATTTTCTCACATTATTTCAATTTTTCAAAATTATGTATAATTATCAGAAAAATCCTAAATATTTTTAATTTTTTACTGATTTTTTTTTTCATTTTATTTTTTTTATAATTTTTTCCATTCACAATCATTTTTTATTTTATTACATTATCTACCCCAATCACCTTAATTTATATTTTATTATATTAATGTATAATATAAATATATAAATATTTATATACATATGTAGCTATATATATATATATATGTATACACATAAATACATATCTATGTATACATATATATATATATATATATATATATATATATATATATACATATGTAAATTATAATTTTCAATTTACTTTTAAAAAATAGGAAATTGTAAAAAAATTGATTTTTCTTACATTATCTCAATTTCTCGAAATTATGTATGATTATCGAAAAAATCCTAAATATTTTTAATTTTTCGATGATTTTTTATTTTATTTTATTTTTTTATAAATTTTTCCATTCACAATCATTTTTTATTTTATTACGTTATTTACCTCAATTACCTTTATTAATTTTTTATTATATGATTGTATAATATAAATGTATATAAATATATGCATACATATATATGTATATATATATATATGTATATATATATATATGTATATATATATATGTATATGTATATATATATATATATATATATATATATATATATATGCATATGTATATTATAATTTTCAATTTACTTTTAGAAAATGGGAAATTAAAAAAAA
>NW_027184520.1:35000-36978 GCF_021155775.2 Neodiprion pinetum
TTTTAGATGATTGATATGCCGTTAGGGTTCATAATTAGTCATTCAATCAATCTGAATTATGCTTTCCGAACATTTTTTGTGTCTTTGCAACATAACTTTTCCACTAGTTTGAAATTCATCATTGACATCCGATTTTTCAATAATGCGAGGGAACAACAACTCGCTGAAATGACGTGTCAATAGGTTTGTAAATCACTTACGATTCACCTGAGTTAACACAAAATAACTGAATAAATGAGAATTCACTGACTCACTAAAAATGATAACTGAAATCTGGAGAATTATTTGAGATTTAACTGAATTAGGAAGAGTTGTAATAAGTCAAGTTACTTTGAATAACTTTAGATTCGTGCCAAAATTTTATGTTTAGAGAGAAAAATCATTAAATTCAGATGAAAAAGTAATTTTAAATCAAGAAGAAGAAAATTTCCAAATACCTGGATTCAAATGAAGCAATTTCAATTTAATAAATCTATCCGAATTTGAAGAAAAATAATTATTATTATTTGGAATAGAAAAATGAAGTCGAACTACATGAATAAATTCAATTAATTCAACTCAAAAAAATTTGGTGTCATTCAAATTCTCAGTTATTTCCTCGTCGATTCAATGTGGGTCTGGAGTGGCAAGTAACGTTGAAATTGTTGAGATCAATGCTAGTGATGGCCACTTATCTGAGAATAATCGATGTATCGATTAATCGATTTCAACAAAATAATCAGACACGGCTCGATTCAATTGTAAAAATTAATCAATTTGGTACATTTCTGCGTGTAGTCTTAATATCAGAAGAGATATTTCGATAATTCATAGTCTTATTCAAAATATTTTCAAGTTTGATAAATTTTGAGTGATTGATACTTAAATCACATACATCTATACTGTATTGCATCGTTCGTGTGAGTAAACAAGCGGCTCCAGACCCACATTGAATCGACGAGGAAATAACTGGGAATTTGAATGACACCATATTTTTTTGAGTTGAATTAATTGAATTTATTCATGTAATTCGACTTCATTTTTCTGGTCCAAATAATAATAATTATTTTTCCTCAAATTCGGATAGATTTATTAAATTGAAATTGCTTCATTTGAATCCAGGTATTTGGAAATTTTCTTCTTCTTGATTTAAAATTACTTTTTCATCTGAATTTAATGATTTTTCTCTCTAAACATAAAATTTTGGCACGAATCTAAAGTTATTCAAAGTAACTTGACTTATTACAACTCTTCCTAATTCAGTTAAATCTCAAATAATTCTCCAGATTTCAGTTATCATTTTTAGTGAGTCAGTGAATTCTCATTTATTCAGTTATTTTGTGTTAACTCAGGTGAATCGTAAGTGATTTACAAACCTATTGACACGTCATTTCAGCGAGTTGTTGTTCCCTCGCATTATTGAAAAATCGGATGTCAATGATGAATTTCAAACTAGTGGAAAAGTTATGTTGCAAAGACACAAAAAATGTTCGGAAAGCATAATTCAGATTGATTGAATGACTAATTATGAACCCTAACGGCATATCAATCATCTAAAATCTCTAGTTTTATGCATACATCGATGATTGGAAGTGTTTTATAACATTAAATCTCAAATCCGCTGATTTATTTGGAGATTTATTTTTATTTTCACTCGTAGATGTGTGTTTCGTAGTATTGTGTAGCTGTGCATTCGCTTATTTTCACACACACGAGTGTGCGTCCGTGGGTGTGCGGCCGGCAGCGTGTGCCGCGGCAACAATACCGAGGTCAGCGCTCGAGAAGGGGTACAACAGCGAGTGAGGGGAGGTGCCGATATTTAATTTGTAACCGAATAATAATAATTCACCCAGACGAACAAAACAGCAATTTCCGTGGCGGCAAATCGAGATGAAATGGTGCACTCTGATTGGCCTAACGCTATCGCTTATAATTCAAAAACTATGCGTCGGACGAGCTTCCGGTAAAGAAATTCTCGGTTGCATTTCAGTCAGGTATC
>NW_027184521.1:25000-27500 GCF_021155775.2 Neodiprion pinetum
TTTTGATCTAATAAAAGCATTCCTTCCATCTCTGGTCGGAACTCTGTTTGCATGTATTAGCTCTAGAATTACCACAGTTATCCAAGTAAATGTGTGTACGATCTAAGAAACCATAACTGATTTAATGAGCCATTCGCGGTTTCACCTTAATTTGGCTTGCACTGAGACATGCATGGCTTAATCTTTGAGACAAGCATATGACTACTGGCAGGATCAACCAGGGAGCTTCGATACAAAATCTCGGCTCGGACGTGCGCCACCCATCGCCGACCGGGTCTCGTAGCCCGGTCGGCCGCGCGTCTACTGTAAGTTTCGGGACTGCACGCAGGCAGCCCCGGATCCGTGTGCCGCCACCTTCGACACTCGGCTTATAAGCGTTCGAACGATCTCCCGTACCCGTCGGCTAGATTGAAAGCGTCTGGGATACGTTGTTATAACATCTCTGGTCTTTGAGTGTACGCTCGGAAAGAAGCGAGTTGACGCGTGCGTTGGAGCGTTCGGCCTTCCGTGTTTCACGGAGAGCCGAACTTCTTGGTACCCGCGTCAAGGGCCATTCGGTCTGAGACACCGACCCGCGGTAATGCAGTGACGATAGATGAAACAACGCGAGTCGCGTAGTTTCTTTGGTACGAGGCACGGAACGGTCCGCGAACGCCCGCTCCTGGTCTACGCCGAAGTACGTATCGTGCTCGAGCACGTACCGGTACGGCGTAGCAGGCGGACGACGGGAGACCGGCCCGACCGACTCGCTCCTCTTACTAGTAGGAGCCTGGCCGCTAGGACGTCGGCGCCGGTACGGTGGTAGCACGGTCGGCTTACGGGGCGAAACCTCCGCGGGCTATCGAAAAAATTTCGAACTCCGGGAACTTTGTCGAAATTAACCGAGGCTCATATGACGATGTTCCGACAGGCTCCCGGCCCGGATCGACTCCGGGACGCCGCGCATCGCCTTTCGGTCGACTCGGACCGAAATTTTTACAAGTCCCGTCTGTCCGGATCGACTCCGGGACGCCGCGCGTCGCCTTTCGCTCGACTCGTACCGCAGCTTCGACGAGTCCCGTCGGCCCGTATCGACTCCGGCACGCCGCGCATCGCCTTTCTGTCGACTCGGACCGTAATTTTTACAAGTCCCGTCGGCCCGGATCGAATCCGGGACGCCGCGCATCGCCTTTCTGTCGACTCGGACCGAAAGTTTCGCAAGTCGACGTCGGCCCGGATCGACTCCGGGACGCCGCGCGTCGCCTTTCGCTCGACTCGGACCGGAATTTTCACAAGTCCCGTCTGTCCGGATCGACTCCGGGACGCCGCGCGTCGCCTTTCGCTCGACTCGGACCGGAATTTTCACAAGTCCCGTCGGCCCGGATCGAATCCGGGACGCCGCGCATCGCCTTTCTGTCGACTCGGACCGAAAGTTTCACAAGTCGACGTCGGCCCGGATCGACTCCGGGACGCCGCGCGTCGCCTTTCGCTCGACTCGGACCGAAATTTTCACAAGTCCCGTCTGTCCGGATCGACTCCGGGACGCCGCGCGTCGCCTTTCGCTCGACTCGTACCGCAGCTTCAACGAGTCCCGTCGGCCCGTATCGACTCCGGGACGCCGCGCATCGCCTCTCGGTCGACTCGGACCGAAAGTTTTACAAGTCCCGTCTGTCCGGATCGACTCCGGGACGCCGCGCATCGCCTTTCTGTCGACTCGGACCGAAACTTCGTCGAGTCCCGTCGGCCCGTATCGACTCCGGCACGCCGCGCATCGCCTTTCGCTCGACTCGTACCGCAGCTTCGACGAGTCCCGTCGGCCCGTATCGACTCCGGGACGCCGCGCATCGCCTCTCGGTCGACTCGGACCGAAAGTTTTACAAGTCCCGTCTGTCCGGAACGACTCCGGGACGCCGCGCGTCGCCTTTCGCTCGACTCGTACCGCAGCTTCGACGAGTCCCGTCGGCCCGTATCGACTCCGGGACGCCGCGCATCGCCTCTCGGTCGACTCGGACCCAAAGTTTTACAAGTCCCGTCTGTCCGGATCGACTCCGGTACGCCGCGCGTCGCCTTTCGCTCGACCCGGACCGAAATTTTCACAAGTCCGGTCGGCCCGTATCGACTCCGGGACGCCGCGCATCGCCTCTCGGTCGACTCGGACCGAAATTTTCACAAGTCCCGTCGGCCCGGATCGACTCCGGTACGCCGCGCGTCGCCTTTCGCTCGACTCGGACCGAAATTTTCACAAATCCGGTCGGCCCGGATCGACTCCGGTACGCCGCGCGTCGCCTTTCGCTCGACTCGGACCGTAATTTTTACAAGTCCCGTCTGTCCGGATCGACCCCGGGACGCCGCGCGTCGCCTTTCGCTCGACTCGTACCGCAGCTTCAACGAGTCCCGTCGGCCCGGATCGACTCCGGGAGGCCGCGCATCGCCCTCCGCTTGACTCGGAACGAAACTTCACTGAGTCCCGTCGGCCCGTATCGACTCCGGTACGCCGCGCGTCGCCTTTCGCTCGACCCGG
>NW_027184522.1:0-2500 GCF_021155775.2 Neodiprion pinetum
TTTGCATGTATTAGCTCTAGAATTACCACAGTTATCCAAGTAAATGTGTGTACGATCTAAGAAACCATAACTGATTTAATGAGCCATTCGCGGTTTCACCTTAATTTGGCTTGCACTGAGACATGCATGGCTTAATCTTTGAGACAAGCATATGACTACTGGCAGGATCAACCAGGGAGCTTCGATACAAAATCTCGGCTCGGACGTGCGCCACCCATCGCCGACCGGGTCTCGTAGCCCGGTCGGCCGCGCGTCTACTGTAAGTTTCGGGACTGCACGCAGGCAGCCCCGGATCCGTGTGCCGCCACCTTCGACACTCGGCTTATAAGCGTTCGAACGATCTCCCGTACCCGTCGGCTAGATTGAAAGCGTCTGGGATACGTTGTTATAACATCTCTGGTCTTTGAGTGTACGCTCGGAAAGAAGCGAGTTGACGCGTGCGTTGGAGCGTTCGGCCTTCCGTGTTTCACGGAGAGCCGAACTTCTTGGTACCTGCGTCAAGGGCCATTCGGTCTGAGACACCGACCCGCGGTAATGCAGTGACGATAGATGAAACAACGCGAGTCGCGTAGTTTCTTTGGTACGAGGCACGGAACGGTCCGCGAACGCCCGCTCCTGGTCTACGCCGAAGTACGTATCGTGCTCGAGCACGTACCGGTACGGCGTAGCAGGCGGACGACGGGAGACCGGCCCGACCGACTCGCTCCTCTTACTAGTAGGAGCCTGGCCGCTAGGACGTCGGCGCCGGTACGGTGGTAGCACGGTCGGCTTACGGGGCGAAACCTCCGCGGGCTATCGAAAAAATTTCGAACTCCGGGAACTTTGTCGAAATTAACCGAGGCTCATATGACGATGTTCCGACAGGCTCCCGGCCCGGATCGACTCCGGGACGCCGCGCATCGCCTTTCGGTCGACTCGGACCGAAATTTTTACAAGTCCCGTCTGTCCGGATCGACTCCGGGACGCCGCGCGTCGCCTTTCGCTCGACTCGTACCGCAGCTTCGACGAGTCCCGTCGGCCCGTATCGACTCCGGCACGCCGCGCATCGCCTTTCTGTCGACTCGGACCGTAATTTTTACAAGTCCCGTCGGCCCGGATCGAATCCGGGACGCCGCGCATCGCCTTTCTGTCGACTCGGACCGAAAGTTTCGCAAGTCGACGTCGGCCCGGATCGACTCCGGGACGCCGCGCGTCGCCTTTCGCTCGACTCGGACCGGAATTTTCACAAGTCCCGTCTGTCCGGATCGACTCCGGGACGCCGCGCGTCGCCTTTCGCTCGACTCGGACCGGAATTTTCACAAGTCCCGTCGGCCCGGATCGAATCCGGGACGCCGCGCATCGCCTTTCTGTCGACTCGGACCGAAAGTTTCACAAGTCGACGTCGGCCCGGATCGACTCCGGGACGCCGCGCGTCGCCTTTCGCTCGACTCGGACCGAAATTTTCACAAGTCCCGTCTGTCCGGATCGACTCCGGGACGCCGCGCGTCGCCTTTCGCTCGACTCGTACCGCAGCTTCAACGAGTCCCGTCGGCCCGTATCGACTCCGGGACGCCGCGCATCGCCTCTCGGTCGACTCGGACCGAAAGTTTTACAAGTCCCGTCTGTCCGGATCGACTCCGGGACGCCGCGCATCGCCTTTCTGTCGACTCGGACCGAAACTTCGTCGAGTCCCGTCGGCCCGTATCGACTCCGGCACGCCGCGCATCGCCTTTCGCTCGACTCGTACCGCAGCTTCGACGAGTCCCGTCGGCCCGTATCGACTCCGGGACGCCGCGCATCGCCTCTCGGTCGACTCGGACCGAAAGTTTTACAAGTCCCGTCTGTCCGGAACGACTCCGGGACGCCGCGCGTCGCCTTTCGCTCGACTCGTACCGCAGCTTCGACGAGTCCCGTCGGCCCGTATCGACTCCGGGACGCCGCGCATCGCCTCTCGGTCGACTCGGACCCAAAGTTTTACAAGTCCCGTCTGTCCGGATCGACTCCGGTACGCCGCGCGTCGCCTTTCGCTCGACCCGGACCGAAATTTTCACAAGTCCGGTCGGCCCGTATCGACTCCGGGACGCCGCGCATCGCCTCTCGGTCGACTCGGACCGAAATTTTCACAAGTCCCGTCGGCCCGGATCGACTCCGGTACGCCGCGCGTCGCCTTTCGCTCGACTCGGACCGAAATTTTCACAAATCCGGTCGGCCCGGATCGACTCCGGTACGCCGCGCGTCGCCTTTCGCTCGACTCGGACCGTAATTTTTACAAGTCCCGTCTGTCCGGATCGACCCCGGGACGCCGCGCGTCGCCTTTCGCTCGACTCGTACCGCAGCTTCAACGAGTCCCGTCGGCCCGGATCGACTCCGGGAGGCCGCGCATCGCCCTCCGCTTGACTCGGAACGAAACTTCACTGAGTCCCGTCGGCCCGTATCGACTCCGGTACGCCGCGCGTCGCCTTTCGCTCGACCCGGACCGAAATTTTCACAAGTCCCGTCGGCCCGGATCGACTCCGGTACG
>NW_027184522.1:32500-35585 GCF_021155775.2 Neodiprion pinetum
CGCGTCTACTGTAAGTTTCGGGACTGCACGCAGGCAGCCCCGGATCCGTGTGCCGCCACCTTCGACACTCGGCTTATAAGCGTTCGAACGATCTCCCGTACCCGTCGGCTAGATTGAAAGCGTCTGGGATACGTTGTTATAACATCTCTGGTCTTTGAGTGTACGCTCGGAAAGAAGCGAGTTGACGCGTGCGTTGGAGCGTTCGGCCTTCCGTGTTTCACGGAGAGCCGAACTTCTTGGTACCGCGTCAAGGGCCATTCGGTCTGAGACACCGACCCGCGGTAATGCAGTGACGATAGATGAAACAACGCGAGTCGCGTAGTTTCTTTGGTACGAGGCACGGAACGGTCCGCGAACGCCCGCTCCTGGTCTACGCCGAAGTACGTATCGTGCTCGAGCACGTACCGGTACGGCGTAGCAGGCGGACGACGGGAGACCGGCCCGACCGACTCGCTCCTCTTACTAGTAGGAGCCTGGCCGCTAGGACGTCGGCGCCGGTACGGTGGTAGCACGGTCGGCTTACGGGGCGAAACCTCCGCGGGCTATCGAAAAAATTTCGAACTCCGGGAACTTTGTCGAAATTAACCGAGGCTCATATGACGATGTTCCGACAGGCTCCCGGCCCGGATCGACTCCGGGACGCCGCGCATCGCCTTTCGGTCGACTCGGACCGAAATTTTTACAAGTCCCGTCTGTCCGGATCGACTCCGGGACGCGCGCGTCGCCTTTCGCTCGACTCGTACCGCAGCTTCGACGAGTCCCGTCGGCCCGTATCGACTCCGGCACGCCGCGCATCGCCTTTCTGTCGACTCGGACCGTAATTTTTACAAGTCCCGTCGGCCCGGATCGAATCCGGGACGCCGCGCATCGCCTTTCTGTCGACTCGGACCGAAAGTTTCGCAAGTCGACGTCGGCCCGGATCGACTCCGGGACGCCGCGCGTCGCCTTTCGCTCGACTCGGACCGGAATTTTCACAAGTCCCGTCTGTCCGGATCGACTCCGGGACGCCGCGCGTCGCCTTTCGCTCGACTCGGACCGGAATTTTCACAAGTCCCGTCGGCCCGGATCGAATCCGGGACGCCGCGCATCGCCTTTCTGTCGACTCGGACCGAAAGTTTCACAAGTCGACGTCGGCCCGGATCGACTCCGGGACGCCGCGCGTCGCCTTTCGCTCGACTCGGACCGAAATTTTCACAAGTCCCGTCTGTCCGGATCGACTCCGGGACGCCGCGCGTCGCCTTTCGCTCGACTCGTACCGCAGCTTCAACGAGTCCCGTCGGCCCGTATCGACTCCGGGACGCCGCGCATCGCCTCTCGGTCGACTCGGACCGAAAGTTTTACAAGTCCCGTCTGTCCGGATCGACTCCGGGACGCCGCGCATCGCCTTTCTGTCGACTCGGACCGAAACTTCGTCGAGTCCCGTCGGCCCGTATCGACTCCGGCACGCCGCGCATCGCCTTTCGCTCGACTCGTACCGCAGCTTCGACGAGTCCCGTCGGCCCGTATCGACTCCGGGACGCCGCGCATCGCCTCTCGGTCGACTCGGACCGAAAGTTTTACAAGTCCCGTCTGTCCGGAACGACTCCGGGACGCCGCGCGTCGCCTTTCGCTCGACTCGTACCGCAGCTTCGACGAGTCCCGTCGGCCCGTATCGACTCCGGGACGCCGCGCATCGCCTCTCGGTCGACTCGGACCCAAAGTTTTACAAGTCCCGTCTGTCCGGATCGACTCCGGTACGCCGCGCGTCGCCTTTCGCTCGACCCGGACCGAAATTTTCACAAGTCCGGTCGGCCCGTATCGACTCCGGGACGCCGCGCATCGCCTCTCGGTCGACTCGGACCGAAATTTTCACAAGTCCCGTCGGCCCGGATCGACTCCGGTACGCCGCGCGTCGCCTTTCGCTCGACTCGGACCGAAATTTTCACAAATCCGGTCGGCCCGGATCGACTCCGGTACGCCGCGCGTCGCCTTTCGCTCGACTCGGACCGTAATTTTTACAAGTCCCGTCTGTCCGGATCGACCCCGGGACGCCGCGCGTCGCCTTTCGCTCGACTCGTACCGCAGCTTCAACGAGTCCCGTCGGCCCGGATCGACTCCGGGAGGCCGCGCATCGCCCTCCGCTTGACTCGGAACGAAACTTCACTGAGTCCCGTCGGCCCGTATCGACTCCGGTACGCCGCGCGTCGCCTTTCGCTCGACCCGGACCGAAATTTTCACAAGTCCCGTCGGCCCGGATCGACTCCGGTACGCCGCGCGTCGCCTTTCGCTCGACTCGGACCGAAATTTTCACAAATCCGGTCGCCCGGATCGACCCCGGGACGCCGCGCGTCGCCTTTCGCTCGACTCGTACCGCAGCTTCAACGAGTCCCGTCGGCCCGGATCGACTCCGGGAGGCCGCGCATCGCCCTCCGCTTGACTCGGAACGAAACTTCACTGAGTCCCGTCGGCCCGTATCGACTCCAAGACGCCGCGCGTCGCCTTTCTGTCGACTCGGACCGAAATTTTCACAAGTCCCGTCGGCCCGGATCGACTCCGGTACGCCGCGCGTCGCCTTTCGCTCGACTCGGACCGAAATTTTCACAAATCCGGTCGGCCCGGATCGACTCCGGTACGCCGCGCGTCGCCCTTCGCTCGACTCGGACCGAAATTTCCACAAGTCCGGTCGGCCCGTATCGACTCCGGGACGCCGCGCTTCGCCTCTCGGTCGACTCGGACCGAAATTTTCACAAGCGTCCCGTCGCGCCGCATCGGGGGTCCGTCCGTCCGCCGTCGTCCCCATCGGCCCCGGGACGCGGCGCATTGCCTTTCGGTCGACCCGGACGAAAATTTTCACAAGTCCCGCCGTGCCACGGTCGGTTCGCGGGTCCAGCGCCGGCTATCGCGGGACGCGGCGCATTGCCTTTTCGTCGCCTGGGACGAAAAAAATTTCCAAGTCCCTTGGGGATCGAGGACGACGGCCGACGGTCGACGTATCATCGAAAGAATAATTACGGCCTACAATACCGTCGCCGAATCCCGCGACGTACCGAGGGGGTCCACCGGTCCCTCCGGTCGCGCTTGTCGGCCTTGCGTTCGCCGACCGGCG
>NW_027184523.1:0-2500 GCF_021155775.2 Neodiprion pinetum
TCAATCTCGTGCGGCTAGAAGCCGCCTGTCCCTCTAAGAAGATTTATTTGTACGCCGGTAGTAAAAACCGCCCGACCGAGGCCGGGGGCCTTCGAGATACCGGAAGGTACGCCTATTTAGCAGGCTAGAGTCTCGTTCGTTATCGGAATTAACCAGACAAATCGCTCCACCAACTAAGAACGGCCATGCACCACCACCCACCGAATCAAGAAAGAGCTCTCAATCTGTCAATCCTTCCGGTGTCCGGGCCTGGTGAGGTTTCCCGTGTTGAGTCAAATTAAGCCGCAGGCTCCACTCCTGGTGGTGCCCTTCCGTCAATTCCTTTAAGTTTCAGCTTTGCAACCATACTTCCCCCGGAACCCAAAAGCTTTGGTTTCCCGGAAGCTGCCCGCCGAGTCATCGGAGGAACTTCGGCGGATCGCTAGCTGGCATCGTTTATGGTTAGAACTAGGGCGGTATCTGATCGCCTTCGAACCTCTAACTTTCGTTCTTGATTAAAGAAAACATTTTTGGCAAATGCTTTCGCTTCTGTCCGTCTTGCGACGATCCAAGAATTTCACCTCTAACGTCGCAATACGAATGCCCCCATCTGTCCCTATTAATCATTACCTCGGGGTTCCGAAAACCAACAAAATAGAACCGAGGTCCTATTCCATTATTCCATGCACACAGTATTCAGGCGAAAATAGCCTGCTTTAAGCACTCTAATTTGTTCAAAGTAAACGTACCGGCCCACCTCGACACTCAGTGAAGAGCACCGCGATGGGATATTAGTTGGGCCGCCCCGGAGGGCTAAGCCCACCGGTAGGACGTCCCACAATCATGCCAGTTAGACACCGCGAGCGGTGAACCGACAGCGTGGGACACAGATTCAACTACGAGCTTTTTAACCGCAACAACTTTAATATACGCTATTGGAGCTGGAATTACCGCGGCTGCTGGCACCAGACTTGCCCTCCAATGGATCCTCGTTAAAGGATTTAAAGTGTACTCATTCCGATTACGGGGCCTCGGATGAGTCCCGTATCGTTATTTTTCGTCACTACCTCCCCGTGCCGGGAGTGGGTAATTTGCGCGCCTGCTGCCTTCCTTGGATGTGGTAGCCGTTTCTCAGGCTCCCTCTCCGGAATCGAACCCTGATTCCCCGTTACCCGTTACAACCATGGTAGGCGCAGAGCCTACCATCGACAGTTGATAAGGCAGACATTTGAAAGAAGCGTCGCCGGTACGAGACCGTGCGATCAGCCCAAAGTTATTCAGAGTCACCAAGGTAAACGGCGGACGGGACGTACCCGCCGCCGATTGGTTTTGATCTAATAAAAGCATTCCTTCCATCTCTGGTCGGAACTCTGTTTGCATGTATTAGCTCTAGAATTACCACAGTTATCCAAGTAAATGTGTGTACGATCTAAGAAACCATAACTGATTTAATGAGCCATTCGCGGTTTCACCTTAATTTGGCTTGCACTGAGACATGCATGGCTTAATCTTTGAGACAAGCATATGACTACTGGCAGGATCAACCAGGGAGCTTCGATACAAAATCTCGGCTCGGACGTGCGCCACCCATCGCCGACCGGGTCTCGTAGCCCGGTCGGCCGCGCGTCTACTGTAAGTTTCGGGACTGCACGCAGGCAGCCCCGGATCCGTGTGCCGCCACCTTCGACACTCGGCTTATAAGCGTTCGAACGATCTCCCGTACCCGTCGGCTAGATTGAAAGCGTCTGGGATACGTTGTTATAACATCTCTGGTCTTTGAGTGTACGCTCGGAAAGAAGCGAGTTGACGCGTGCGTTGGAGCGTTCGGCCTTCCGTGTTTCACGGAGAGCCGAACTTCTTGGTACCGCGTCAAGGGCCATTCGGTCTGAGACACCGACCCGCGGTAATGCAGTGACGATAGATGAAACAACGCGAGTCGCGTAGTTTCTTTGGTACGAGGCACGGAACGGTCCGCGAACGCCCGCTCCTGGTCTACGCCGAAGTACGTATCGTGCTCGAGCACGTACCGGTACGGCGTAGCAGGC
This sequence comes from Neodiprion pinetum, assembly GCF_021155775.2. Classification (NCBI taxonomy): domain Eukaryota; kingdom Metazoa; phylum Arthropoda; class Insecta; order Hymenoptera; family Diprionidae; genus Neodiprion; species Neodiprion pinetum. Next base: position 2,025 of record NW_027184523.1, read on the forward strand.
GGACGACGGGAGACCGGCCCGACCGACTCGCTCCTCTTACTAGTAGGAGCCTGGCCGCTAGGACGTCGGCGCCGGTACGGTGGTAGCACGGTCGGCTTACGGGGCGAAACCTCCGCGGGCTATCGAAAAAATTTCGAACTCCGGGAACTTTGTCGAAATTAACCGAGGCTCATATGACGATGTTCCGACAGGCTCCCGGCCCGGATCGACTCCGGGACGCCGCGCATCGCCTTTCGGTCGACTCGGACCGAAATTTTTACAAGTCCCGTCTGTCCGGATCGACTCCGGGACGCCGCGCGTCGCCTTTCGCTCGACTCGTACCGCAGCTTCGACGAGTCCCGTCGGCCCGTATCGACTCCGGCACGCCGCGCATCGCCTTTCTGTCGACTCGGACCGTAATTTTTACAAGTCCCGTCGGCCCGGATCGAATCCGGGACGCCGCGCATCGCCTTTCTGTCGACTCGGACCGAAAGTTT
>NW_027184523.1:12500-15000 GCF_021155775.2 Neodiprion pinetum
GTCTTTGAGTGTACGCTCGGAAAGAAGCGAGTTGACGCGTGCGTTGGAGCGTTCGGCCTTCCGTGTTTCACGGAGAGCCGAACTTCTTGGTACCGCGTCAAGGGCCATTCGGTCTGAGACACCGACCCGCGGTAATGCAGTGACGATAGATGAAACAACGCGAGTCGCGTAGTTTCTTTGGTACGAGGCACGGAACGGTCCGCGAACGCCCGCTCCTGGTCTACGCCGAAGTACGTATCGTGCTCGAGCACGTACCGGTACGGCGTAGCAGGCGGACGACGGGAGACCGGCCCGACCGACTCGCTCCTCTTACTAGTAGGAGCCTGGCCGCTAGGACGTCGGCGCCGGTACGGTGGTAGCACGGTCGGCTTACGGGGCGAAACCTCCGCGGGCTATCGAAAAAATTTCGAACTCCGGGAACTTTGTCGAAATTAACCGAGGCTCATATGACGATGTTCCGACAGGCTCCCGGCCCGGATCGACTCCGGGACGCCGCGCATCGCCTTTCGGTCGACTCGGACCGAAATTTTTACAAGTCCCGTCTGTCCGGATCGACTCCGGGACGCCGCGCGTCGCCTTTCGCTCGACTCGTACCGCAGCTTCGACGAGTCCCGTCGGCCCGTATCGACTCCGGCACGCCGCGCATCGCCTTTCTGTCGACTCGGACCGTAATTTTTACAAGTCCCGTCGGCCCGGATCGAATCCGGGACGCCGCGCATCGCCTTTCTGTCGACTCGGACCGAAAGTTTCGCAAGTCGACGTCGGCCCGGATCGACTCCGGGACGCCGCGCGTCGCCTTTCGCTCGACTCGGACCGGAATTTTCACAAGTCCCGTCTGTCCGGATCGACTCCGGGACGCCGCGCGTCGCCTTTCGCTCGACTCGGACCGGAATTTTCACAAGTCCCGTCGGCCCGGATCGAATCCGGGACGCCGCGCATCGCCTTTCTGTCGACTCGGACCGAAAGTTTCACAAGTCGACGTCGGCCCGGATCGACTCCGGGACGCCGCGCGTCGCCTTTCGCTCGACCTCGGACCGAAATTTTCACAAGTCCCGTCTGTCCGGATCGACTCCGGGACGCCGCGCGTCGCCTTTCGCTCGACTCGTACCGCAGCTTCAACGAGTCCCGTCGGCCCGTATCGACTCCGGGACGCCGCGCATCGCCTCTCGGTCGACTCGGACCGAAAGTTTTACAAGTCCCGTCTGTCCGGATCGACTCCGGGACGCCGCGCATCGCCTTTCTGTCGACTCGGACCGAAACTTCGTCGAGTCCCGTCGGCCCGTATCGACTCCGGCACGCCGCGCATCGCCTTTCGCTCGACTCGTACCGCAGCTTCGACGAGTCCCGTCGGCCCGTATCGACTCCGGGACGCCGCGCATCGCCTCTCGGTCGACTCGGACCGAAAGTTTTACAAGTCCCGTCTGTCCGGAACGACTCCGGGACGCCGCGCGTCGCCTTTCGCTCGACTCGTACCGCAGCTTCGACGAGTCCCGTCGGCCCGTATCGACTCCGGGACGCCGCGCATCGCCTCTCGGTCGACTCGGACCCAAAGTTTTACAAGTCCCGTCTGTCCGGATCGACTCCGGTACGCCGCGCGTCGCCTTTCGCTCGACCCGGACCGAAATTTTCACAAGTCCGGTCGGCCCGTATCGACTCCGGGACGCCGCGCATCGCCTCTCGGTCGACTCGGACCGAAATTTTCACAAGTCCCGTCGGCCCGGATCGACTCCGGTACGCCGCGCGTCGCCTTTCGCTCGACTCGGACCGAAATTTTCACAAATCCGGTCGGCCCGGATCGACTCCGGTACGCCGCGCGTCGCCTTTCGCTCGACTCGGACCGTAATTTTTACAAGTCCCGTCTGTCCGGATCGACCCCGGGACGCCGCGCGTCGCCTTTCGCTCGACTCGTACCGCAGCTTCAACGAGTCCCGTCGGCCCGGATCGACTCCGGGAGGCCGCGCATCGCCCTCCGCTTGACTCGGAACGAAACTTCACTGAGTCCCGTCGGCCCGTATCGACTCCGGTACGCCGCGCGTCGCCTTTCGCTCGACCCGGACCGAAATTTTCACAAGTCCCGTCGGCCCGGATCGACTCCGGTACGCCGCGCGTCGCCTTTCGCTCGACTCGGACCGAAATTTTCACAAATCCGGTCGGCCCGGATCGACCCCGGGACGCCGCGCGTCGCCTTTCGCTCGACTCGTACCGCGCTTCAACGAGTCCCGTCGGCCCGGATCGACTCCGGGAGGCCGCGCATCGCCCTCCGCTTGACTCGGAACGAAACTTCACTGAGTCCCGTCGGCCCGTATCGACTCCAAGACGCCGCGCGTCGCCTTTCTGTCGACTCGGACCGAAATTTTCACAAGTCCCGTCGGCCCGGATCGACTCCGGTACGCCGCGCGTCGCCTTTCGCTCGACTCGGACCGAAATTTTCACAAATCCGGTCGGCCCGGATCGACTCCGGTACGCCGCGCGTCGCCCTTCGCTCGACTCGGACCGAAAT
>NW_027184524.1:25000-27500 GCF_021155775.2 Neodiprion pinetum
CGGCGTACCGGAGTCGATACGGGCCGACGGGACTCAGTGAAGTTTCGTTCCGAGTCAAGCGGAGGGCGATGCGCGGCCTCCCGGAGTCGATCCGGGCCGACGGGACTCGTTGAAGCTGCGGTACGAGTCGAGCGAAAGGCGACGCGCGGCGTCCCGGGGTCGATCCGGACAGACGGGACTTGTAAAAATTACGGTCCGAGTCGAGCGAAAGGCGACGCGCGGCGTACCGGAGTCGATCCGGGCCGACCGGATTTGTGAAAATTTCGGTCCGAGTCGAGCGAAAGGCGACGCGCGGCGTACCGGAGTCGATCCGGGCCGACGGGACTTGTGAAAATTTCGGTCCGAGTCGACCGAGAGGCGATGCGCGGCGTCCCGGAGTCGATACGGGCCGACCGGACTTGTGAAAATTTCGGTCCGGGTCGAGCGAAAGGCGACGCGCGGCGTACCGGAGTCGATCCGGACAGACGGGACTTGTAAAACTTTGGGTCCGAGTCGACCGAGAGGCGATGCGCGGCGTCCCGGAGTCGATACGGGCCGACGGGACTCGTCGAAGCTGCGGTACGAGTCGAGCGAAAGGCGACGCGCGGCGTCCCGGAGTCGTTCCGGACAGACGGGACTTGTAAAACTTTCGGTCCGAGTCGACCGAGAGGCGATGCGCGGCGTCCCGGAGTCGATACGGGCCGACGGGACTCGTCGAAGCTGCGGTACGAGTCGAGCGAAAGGCGATGCGCGGCGTGCCGGAGTCGATACGGGCCGACGGGACTCGACGAAGTTTCGGTCCGAGTCGACAGAAAGGCGATGCGCGGCGTCCCGGAGTCGATCCGGACAGACGGGACTTGTAAAACTTTCGGTCCGAGTCGACCGAGAGGCGATGCGCGGCGTCCCGGAGTCGATACGGGCCGACGGGACTCGTTGAAGCTGCGGTACGAGTCGAGCGAAAGGCGACGCGCGGCGTCCCGGAGTCGATCCGGACAGACGGGACTTGTGAAAATTTCGGTCCGAGTCGAGCGAAAGGCGACGCGCGGCGTCCCGGAGTCGATCCGGGCCGACGTCGACTTGTGAAACTTTCGGTCCGAGTCGACAGAAAGGCGATGCGCGGCGTCCCGGATTCGATCCGGGCCGACGGGACTTGTGAAAATTCCGGTCCGAGTCGAGCGAAAGGCGACGCGCGGCGTCCCGGAGTCGATCCGGACAGACGGGACTTGTGAAAATTCCGGTCCGAGTCGAGCGAAAGGCGACGCGCGGCGTCCCGGAGTCGATCCGGGCCGACGTCGACTTGCGAAACTTTCGGTCCGAGTCGACAGAAAGGCGATGCGCGGCGTCCCGGATTCGATCCGGGCCGACGGGACTTGTAAAAATTACGGTCCGAGTCGACAGAAAGGCGATGCGCGGCGTGCCGGAGTCGATACGGGCCGACGGGACTCGTCGAAGCTGCGGTACGAGTCGAGCGAAAGGCGACGCGCGGCGTCCCGGAGTCGATCCGGACAGACGGGACTTGTAAAAATTTCGGTCCGAGTCGACCGAAAGGCGATGCGCGGCGTCCCGGAGTCGATCCGGGCCGGGAGCCTGTCGGAACATCGTCATATGAGCCTCGGTTAATTTCGACAAAGTTCCCGGAGTTCGAAATTTTTTCGATAGCCCGCGGAGGTTTCGCCCCGTAAGCCGACCGTGCTACCACCGTACCGGCGCCGACGTCCTAGCGGCCAGGCTCCTACTAGTAAGAGGAGCGAGTCGGTCGGGCCGGTCTCCCGTCGTCCGCCTGCTACGCCGTACCGGTACGTGCTCGAGCACGATACGTACTTCGGCGTAGACCAGGAGCGGGCGTTCGCGGACCGTTCCGTGCCTCGTACCAAAGAAACTACGCGACTCGCGTTGTTTCATCTATCGTCACTGCATTACCGCGGGTCGGTGTCTCAGACCGAATGGCCCTTGACGCGGTACCAAGAAGTTCGGCTCTCCGTGAAACACGGAAGGCCGAACGCTCCAACGCACGCGTCAACTCGCTTCTTTCCGAGCGTACACTCAAAGACCAGAGATGTTATAACAACGTATCCCAGACGCTTTCAATCTAGCCGACGGGTACGGGAGATCGTTCGAACGCTTATAAGCCGAGTGTCGAAGGTGGCGGCACACGGATCCGGGGCTGCCTGCGTGCAGTCCCGAAACTTACAGTAGACGCGCGGCCGACCGGGCTACGAGACCCGGTCGGCGATGGGTGGCGCACGTCCGAGCCGAGATTTTGTATCGAAGCTCCCTGGTTGATCCTGCCAGTAGTCATATGCTTGTCTCAAAGATTAAGCCATGCATGTCTCAGTGCAAGCCAAATTAAGGTGAAACCGCGAATGGCTCATTAAATCAGTTATGGTTTCTTAGATCGTACACACATTTACTTGGATAACTGTGGTAATTCTAGAGCTAATACATGCAAACAGAGTTCCGACCAGAGATGGAAGGAATGCTTTTATTAGATCAAAACCAATCGGCGGCGGGTACGTCCCGT
>NW_027184525.1:15000-17500 GCF_021155775.2 Neodiprion pinetum
TTGTGAAAATTTCGGTCCGGGTCGAGCGAAAGGCGACGCGCGGCGTACCGGAGTCGATACGGGCCGACGGGACTCAGTGAAGTTTCGTTCTGAGTCAAGCGGAGGGCGATGCGCGGCCTCCCGGAGTCGATCCGGGCCGACGGGACTCGTTGAAGCTGCGGTACGAGTCGAGCGAAAGGCGACGCGCGGCGTCCCGGGGTCGATCCGGACAGACGGGACTTGTAAAAATTACGGTCCGAGTCGAGCGAAAGGCGACGCGCGGCGTACCGGAGTCGATCCGGGCCGACCGGATTTGTGAAAATTTCGGTCCGAGTCGAGCGAAAGGCGACGCGCGGCGTACCGGAGTCGATCCGGGCCGACGGGACTTGTGAAAATTTCGGTCCGAGTCGACCGAGAGGCGATGCGCGGCGTCCCGGAGTCGATACGGGCCGACCGGACTTGTGAAAATTTCGGTCCGGGTCGAGCGAAAGGCGACGCGCGGCGTACCGGAGTCGATCCGGACAGACGGGACTTGTAAAACTTTGGGTCCGAGTCGACCGAGAGGCGATGCGCGGCGTCCCGGAGTCGATACGGGCCGACGGGACTCGTCGAAGCTGCGGTACGAGTCGAGCGAAAGGCGACGCGCGGCGTCCCGGAGTCGTTCCGGACAGACGGGACTTGTAAAACTTTCGGTCCGAGTCGACCGAGAGGCGATGCGCGGCGTCCCGGAGTCGATACGGGCCGACGGGACTCGTCGAAGCTGCGGTACGAGTCGAGCGAAAGGCGATGCGCGGCGTGCCGGAGTCGATACGGGCCGACGGGACTCGACGAAGTTTCGGTCCGAGTCGACAGAAAGGCGATGCGCGGCGTCCCGGAGTCGATCCGGACAGACGGGACTTGTAAAACTTTCGGTCCGAGTCGACCGAGAGGCGATGCGCGGCGTCCCGGAGTCGATACGGGCCGACGGGACTCGTTGAAGCTGCGGTACGAGTCGAGCGAAAGGCGACGCGCGGCGTCCCGGAGTCGATCCGGACAGACGGGACTTGTGAAAATTTCGGTCCGAGTCGAGCGAAAGGCGACGCGCGGCGTCCCGGAGTCGATCCGGGCCGACGTCGACTTGTGAAACTTTCGGTCCGAGTCGACAGAAAGGCGATGCGCGGCGTCCCGGATTCGATCCGGGCCGACGGGACTTGTGAAAATTCCGGTCCGAGTCGAGCGAAAGGCGACGCGCGGCGTCCCGGAGTCGATCCGGACAGACGGGACTTGTGAAAATTCCGGTCCGAGTCGAGCGAAAGGCGACGCGCGGCGTCCCGGAGTCGATCCGGGCCGACGTCGACTTGCGAAACTTTCGGTCCGAGTCGACAGAAAGGCGATGCGCGGCGTCCCGGATTCGATCCGGGCCGACGGGACTTGTAAAAATTACGGTCCGAGTCGACAGAAAGGCGATGCGCGGCGTGCCGGAGTCGATACGGGCCGACGGGACTCGTCGAAGCTGCGGTACGAGTCGAGCGAAAGGCGACGCGCGGCGTCCCGGAGTCGATCCGGACAGACGGGACTTGTAAAAATTTCGGTCCGAGTCGACCGAAAGGCGATGCGCGGCGTCCCGGAGTCGATCCGGGCCGGGAGCCTGTCGGAACATCGTCATATGAGCCTCGGTTAATTTCGACAAAGTTCCCGGAGTTCGAAATTTTTTCGATAGCCCGCGGAGGTTTCGCCCCGTAAGCCGACCGTGCTACCACCGTACCGGCGCCGACGTCCTAGCGGCCAGGCTCCTACTAGTAAGAGGAGCGAGTCGGTCGGGCCGGTCTCCCGTCGTCCGCCTGCTACGCCGTACCGGTACGTGCTCGAGCACGATACGTACTTCGGCGTAGACCAGGAGCGGGCGTTCGCGGACCGTTCCGTGCCTCGTACCAAAGAAACTACGCGACTCGCGTTGTTTCATCTATCGTCACTGCATTACCGCGGGTCGGTGTCTCAGACCGAATGGCCCTTGACGCGGTACCAAGAAGTTCGGCTCTCCGTGAAACACGGAAGGCCGAACGCTCCAACGCACGCGTCAACTCGCTTCTTTCCGAGCGTACACTCAAAGACCAGAGATGTTATAACAACGTATCCCAGACGCTTTCAATCTAGCCGACGGGTACGGGAGATCGTTCGAACGCTTATAAGCCGAGTGTCGAAGGTGGCGGCACACGGATCCGGGGCTGCCTGCGTGCAGTCCCGAAACTTACAGTAGACGCGCGGCCGACCGGGCTACGAGACCCGGTCGGCGATGGGTGGCGCACGTCCGAGCCGAGATTTTGTATCGAAGCTCCCTGGTTGATCCTGCCAGTAGTCATATGCTTGTCTCAAAGATTAAGCCATGCATGTCTCAGTGCAAGCCAAATTAAGGTGAAACCGCGAATGGCTCATTAAATCAGTTATGGTTTCTTAGATCGTACACACATTTACTTGGATAACTGTGGTAATTCTAGAGCTAATACATGCAAACAGAGTTCCGACCAGAGATGGAAGGAATGCT
>NW_027184525.1:30000-32500 GCF_021155775.2 Neodiprion pinetum
CTCGCCGCGAGAGCGGCGTGTCACGCCCACGTGTCGCGAACAAAATTTCACAAAAGTTTGAACGACGTAACGGTCGGGCCCGGTTGCCGCGGCGCGCAACACAATCGTCGTGACAACGAACGCGGTGCTGACGCCGGATCCGATGGGTCCGGCGTTCGCCGCGGTCGCGACGAGCGCAGTCGCCGGCTAAAACCGCCCGACGACCGACTCGCGCCGAGGCGTCGACCCGTCGCTCCGCGTCCAGCGCGGAGCAGCGGCGGGTCGTTCGCGCCTCCGGCCGACTCGGTGCCGAGAGGGGACCGCTCCGCGGTCCGCCTCGACTCGTTCGACCCGGTCAGGTCGTACGAGGGAGACGTGCGAAGCTGGTCTCAGCGCTTCTTCGCGGGCAGCCTGTCTGCGCCCGGGTGTCCTCGGTGCAACGCCGTTACACCCCGGACGCAGGCCGCGAACGCGGTAGCTTCGGAGAGAATTTTCGCCCGTACGAGGAAGCTCGCGTCAGCGTCGAGGGCAGCGATGCCCGGGACTCGCTGACGCGGCCCACTGCCGTCCGCCGTCAATCGTTTGCATTGCGAGCCGATCGGGTCCGGCGCCGGTCAATTCCGGCAGACGACCCGTGAACTCGAGGCGACGTCGGCTCTTGAACTATCGCACGAACGAAATTTGACGCGCGGCGCGCGTTCCTTCCCGCGCGCAACCGCGCAGGGCTGACGCACGCGGCGCCGCGCTCACGACCACAGAAAGCCGGTAACAACCGTAATTTTAGCATTTTTAATGCAAAATTCACATATATGATTACCCTGAACGGTGGATCACTTGGCTCGTGGGTCGATGAAGAACGCAGCTAATTGCGCGTCAACTTGTGAACTGCAGGACACATGAACATCGACATTTCGAACGCACATTGCGGTCCACGGATACAATTCCGGACCACGCCTGGCTGAGGGTCGTTTAACAACGACAGACTGCTCCGTAGGCAACGGTGCCGCGAAAACCCCCGACCCGGGGGAACACAGCGCACCGTGCCTTCGCGAGCGAATGACTGGGCGTTCGCAGCCTCAAACAAAGGTCGCGTCGCCTCAAACGAACACGTATGTCACGGTCACGACGCGTCGCCGCAGATCGCGGGGTCGAGCTGTCGCTGCCGTTCGTCACGTTCCGGTGCTAGCGATAGTCGAGAGAACGAACGAATTCGGCACGGCGACACACAGACCGCGCGCGGTCGGTTCGCCGCTCATGTGATGAAGTTTTCCGTCCACGCTTCGCCGCGGGGGGGCTCTCGGGTCTCCCGTACGGCGGGCGTGTTTACGGTCGTTTCCGTGGCTCGAACGTACGAAAGAATACGTTGTGTCCTCGTCCGTGTCGACGGTGCTGTTCTTGAACGAACGGCCGTCGCCGACGACGGACTCGCAATCTTACGACGACCTCAGAGCAGGCGAGACTACCCGCTGAATTTAAGCATATTACTAAGCGGAGGAAAAGAAACTAACTAGGATTTCCTTAGTAGCGGCGAGCGAACAGGAAACAGCCCAGCACTGAATCCCGCGGTTCTGCCGCCGGGAAATGTAGTGTTTGGGAGGATCCACTTATCCCGGGGCGTCGGCCCGCGTCCAAGTCCATCTTGAATGGGGCCACTTACCCGCAGAGGGTGCCAGGCCCGTAGTGACCGGGACGCGCCACGGGAGGATCTCTCCTCAGAGTCGGGTTGCTTGAGAGTGCAGCTCTAAGTGGGTGGTAAACTCCATCTAAGGCTAAATATGACCACGAGACCGATAGCGAACAAGTACCGTGAGGGAAAGTTGAAAAAGAACTTTGAAGAGAGAGTTCAAGAGTACGTGAAACCGTTCAGGGGTAAACCTGAGAAACCCGAAAGATCGAACGGGGAGATTCATCGTCAGCGACGCAGGCTTCGCCGCGGCTCGTGATGTCGGGACCTCGCGTCCACGGCACTCGGTCGCGGTGCAATGTCCGGCGGCGCCGGCGTGCACTTCTCCCCTAGTAGGACGTCGCGACCCGTTGGGTGTCGGTCTAAGGCCCGGTCGGCTGCCTGTCTCGGCGTTCTCGTCGGGGCAGACCCCCGGTTGCCCGTCCGGCTGCCCGGCGGTACCCGCACGGTATAGAGCGCATTGAACTGCGTCGGGCCCGCCGCAAGCGCGGTCAGCGATTCCCGGTGGTCGGACCTAGCGCCGTCCCCGGGCCTGGCCAGCTGTTGGCTGGCGGTGTCCTCTGGCTGGCTCGTTCGAATTATCAAATACCGGTCGGCGACGCTATTGCTTTGGGTACTTTCAGGACCCGTCTTGAAACACGGACCAAGGAGTCTAACATGTGCGCGAGTCATTGGGACGAGCAAACCTAAAGGCGAAATGAAAGTAAAGGTCAGCCCAGCGCTGACCGAGGGAGGATGGGCCGCGTCACGATGCGGCCCCGCACTCCCGGGGCGTCCTCGTTCTCACTGCGAGAAGAGGCGCACCCAGAGCGTACACGTTGGGACCCGAAAGATGGT
>NW_027184526.1:0-5000 GCF_021155775.2 Neodiprion pinetum
AGATCTCGTGGCTTCATAGTTCAAGCAAGCCAGAGATCTCACCCATTTAAAGTTTGAGAATAGGTTGAGGTCGTTTCGGCCCCAAGGCCTCTAATCATTCGCTTTACCGGATGAGACTCGTGTACGTTTTGTACGCGAGTGCCAGCTATCCTGAGGGAAACTTCGGAGGGAACCAGCTACTAGATGGTTCGATTAGTCTTTCGCCCCTATACCCAGTTCCGACGATCGATTTGCACGTCAGAATCGCTACGGACCTCCATCAGGGTTTCCCCTGACTTCGTCCTGACCAGGCATAGTTCACCATCTTTCGGGTCCCAACGTGTACGCTCTGGGTGCGCCTCTTCTCGCAGTGAGAACGAGACGCCCCGGGAGTGCGGGGCCGCATCGTGACGCGGCCCATCCTCCCTCGGTCAGCGCTGGGCTGACCTTTACTTTCATTTCGCCTTTAGGTTTGCTCGTCCCAATGACTCGCGCACATGTTAGACTCCTTGGTCCGTGTTTCAAGACGGGTCCTGAAAGTACCCAAAGCAATAGCGTCGCCGACCGGTATTTGATAATTCGAACGAGCCAGCCAGAGGACACCGCCAGCCAACAGCTGGCCAGGCCCGGGGACGGCGCTAGGTCCGACCACCGGGAATCGCTGACCGCGCTTGCGGCGGGCCCGACGCAGTTCAATGCGGCTCTATACCGTGCGGGTACCGCCGGGCAGCCGGACGGGCAACCGGGGGTCTGCCCCGACGAGAACGCCGAGACAGGCAGCCGACCGGGCCTTAGACCGACACCCAACGGGTCGCGACGTCCTACTAGGGGAGAAGTGCACGCCGGCGCCGCCGGACATTGCACCGCGACCGAGTGCCGTGGACGCGAGGTCCCGACATCACGAGCCGCGGCGAAGCCTGCGTCGCTGACGATGAATCTCCCCGTTCGATCTTTCGGGTTTCTCAGGTTTACCCCTGAACGGTTTCACGTACTCTTGAACTCTCTCTTCAAAGTTCTTTTCAACTTTCCCTCACGGTACTTGTTCGCTATCGGTCTCGTGGTCATATTTAGCCTTAGATGGAGTTTACCACCCACTTAGAGCTGCACTCTCAAGCAACCCGACTCTGAGGAGAGATCCTCCCGTGGCGCGTCCCGGTCACTACGGGCCTGGCACCCTCTGCGGGTAAGTGGCCCCATTCAAGATGGACTTGGACGCGGGCCGACGCCCCGGGATAAGTGGATCCTCCCAAACACTACATTTCCCGGCGGCAGAACCGCGGGATTCAGTGCTGGGCTGTTTCCTGTTCGCTCGCCGCTACTAAGGAAATCCTAGTTAGTTTCTTTTCCTCCGCTTAGTAATATGCTTAAATTCAGCGGGTAGTCTCGCCTGCTCTGAGGTCGTCGTAAGATTGCGAGTCCGTCGTCGGCGACGGCCGTTCGTTCAAGAACAGCACCGTCGACACGGACGAGGACACAACGTATTCTTTCGTACGTTCGAGCCACGGAAACGACCGTAAACACGCCCGCCGTACGGAGACCCGAGAGCCCCCCGCGGCGAAGCGTGGACGGAAAACTTCATCACATGAGCGGCGAACCGACCGCGCGCGGTCTGTGTGTCGCCGTGCCGAATTCGTTCGTTCTCTCGACTATCGCTAGCACCGGAACGTGACGAACGGCAGCGACAGCTCGACCCCGCGATCTGCGGCGACGCGTCCGTGACCGTGGACATACGTGTTCGTTTGAGGCGACGCGACCTTTGTTTGAGGCTGCGAACGCCCAGTCATTCGCTCGCGAAGGCACGGTGCGCTGTGTTCCCCCGGGTCGGGGGTTTTCGCGGCACCGTTGCCTACGGAGCAGTCTGTCGTTGTTAAACGACCCTCAGCCAGGCGTGGTCCGGGAATTGTATCCGTGGACCGCAATGTGCGTTCGAAATGTCGATGTTCATGTGTCCTGCAGTTCACAGTTGACGCGCAATTAGCTGCGTTCTTCATCGACCCACGAGCCAAGTGATCCACCGTTCAGGGTAATCATATATGTGAATTTTGCATTAAAAATGCTAAAATTACGGTTGTTACCGGCTTTCTGTGGTCGTGAGCGCGGCGCCGCGGGTGCGTCAGCCCTTGCGCGGTTGCGCGCGGGAAGGAACGCGCGCCGCGCGTCAAATTTCGTTCGTGCGATAGTTCAAGAGCCGACGTCGCCTCGAGTTCACGGGTCGTCTGCCGGAATTGACCGGCGCCGGACCCGATCGGCTCGCAATGCAAACGATTGACGGCGGACGGCAGTGGGCCGCGTCAGCGAGTCCCGGGCATCGCTGCCCTCGACGCTGACGCGAGCTTCCTCGTACGGGCGAAAATTCTCTCCGAAGCCTACCGCGTTCGCGGCCTGCGTCCGGGGTGTAACGGCGTTGCACCGAGGACACCCGGGCGCAGACAGGCTGCCCGCGAAGAAGCGCTGAGACCAGCTTCGCACGTCTCCCTCGTACGACCTGACCGGGTCGAACGAGTCGAGGCGGACCGCGGAGCGGTCCCCTCTCGGCACCGAGTCGGCCGGAGGCGCGAACGACCCGCCGCTGCTCCGCGCTGGACGCGGAGCGACGGGTCGACGCCTCGGCGCGAGTCGGTCGTCGGGCGGTTTTAGCCGGCGACTGCGCTCGTCGCGACCGCGGCGAACGCCGGACCCATCGGATCCGGCGTCAGCACCGCGTTCGTTGTCACGACGATTGTGTTGCGCGCCGCGGCAAACCGGGCCCGACCGTTACGTCGTTCAAACTTTTGTGAAATTTTGTTCGCGACACGTGGGCGTGACACGCCGCTCTCGCGGCGAGACAGCCCCGCGCGCTTACGAGTCGCTGCTTCGGCAGTACGAAACGTTAATGATCCTTCCGCAGGTTCACCTACGGAAACCTTGTTACGACTTTTACTTCCTCTAAATGATCAAGTTTGGTCATCTTCCCGGCAACATCGGCAATGCCGAGACATTGCCGCGTACCAGTCCGAAGACCTCACTAAATCATTCAATCGGTAGTAGCGACGGGCGGTGTGTACAAAGGGCAGGGACGTAATCAACGCGAGCTTATGACTCGCGCTTACTGGGAATTCCTCGTTCATGGGGAATAATTGCAAGCCCCAATCCCTAGCAACGAAGGAGGTTCAGCGGGTTACCCGGGCCTTTCGGCCAGGGAAGACACGCTGATTCCTTCAGTGTAGCGCGCGTGCGGCCCAGAACATCTAAGGGCATCACAGACCTGTTATTGCTCAATCTCGTGCGGCTAGAAGCCGCCTGTCCCTCTAAGAAGATTTATTTGTACGCCGGTAGTAAAACCGCCCGACCGAGGCCGGGGGCCTTCGAGATACCGGAAGGTACGCCTATTTAGCAGGCTAGAGTCTCGTTCGTTATCGGAATTAACCAGACAAATCGCTCCACCAACTAAGAACGGCCATGCACCACCACCCACCGAATCAAGAAAGAGCTCTCAATCTGTCAATCCTTCCGGTGTCCGGGCCTGGTGAGGTTTCCCGTGTTGAGTCAAATTAAGCCGCAGGCTCCACTCCTGGTGGTGCCCTTCCGTCAATTCCTTTAAGTTTCAGCTTTGCAACCATACTTCCCCCGGAACCCAAAAGCTTTGGTTTCCCGGAAGCTGCCCGCCGAGTCATCGAGGAACTTCGGCGGATCGCTAGCTGGCATCGTTTATGGTTAGAACTAGGGCGGTATCTGATCGCCTTCGAACCTCTAACTTTCGTTCTTGATTAAAGAAACATTTTTGGCAAATGCTTTCGCTTCTGTCCGTCTTGCGACGATCCAAGAATTTCACCTCTAACGTCGCAATACGAATGCCCCCCATCTGTCCCTATTAATCATTACCTCGGGGTTCCGAAAACCAACAAAATAGAACCGAGGTCCTATTCCATTATTCCATGCACACAGTATTCAGGCGAAAATAGCCTGCTTTAAGCACTCTAATTTGTTCAAAGTAAACGTACCGGCCCACCTCGACACTCAGTGAAGAGCACCGCGATGGGATATTAGTTGGGCCGCCCCGGAGGGCTAAGCCCACCGGTAGGACGTCCCACAATCATGCCAGTTAGACACCGCGAGCGGTGAACCGACAGCGTGGGACACAGATTCAACTACGAGCTTTTTAACCGCAACAACTTTAATATACGCTATTGGAGCTGGAATTACCGCGGCTGCTGGCACCAGACTTGCCCTCCAATGGAGCCTCGTTAAAGGATTTAAAGTGTACTCATTCCGATTACGGGGCCTCGGATGAGTCCCGTATCGTTATTTTTCGTCACTACCCTCCCCGTGCCGGGAGTGGGTAATTTGCGCGCCTGCTGCCTTCCTTGGATGTGGTAGCCGTTTCTCAGGCTCCCTCTCCGGAATCGAACCCTGATTCCCCGTTACCCGTTACAACCATGGTAGGCGCAGAGCCTACCATCGACAGTTGATAAGGCAGACATTTGAAAGAAGCGTCGCCGGTACGAGACCGTGCGATCAGCCCAAAGTTATTCAGAGTCACCAAGGTAAACGGCGGACGGGACGTACCCGCCGCCGATTGGTTTTGATCTAATAAAAGCATTCCTTCCATCTCTGGTCGGAACTCTGTTTGCATGTATTAGCTCTAGAATTACCACAGTTATCCAAGTAAATGTGTGTACGATCTAAGAAACCATAACTGATTTAATGAGCCATTCGCGGTTTCACCTTAATTTGGCTTGCACTGAGACATGCATGGCTTAATCTTTGAGACAAGCATATGACTACTGGCAGGATCAACCAGGGAGCTTCGATACAAAATCTCGGCTCGGACGTGCGCCACCCATCGCCGACCGGGTCTCGTAGCCCGGTCGGCCGCGCGTCTACTGTAAGTTTCGGGACTGCACGCAGGCAGCCCCGGATCCGTGTGCCGCCACCTTCGACACTCGGCTTATAAGCGTTCGAACGATCTCCCGTAACCCGTCGGCTAGATTGAAAGCGTCTGGGATACGTTGTTATAACATCTCTGGTCTTTGAGTGTACGC
>NW_027184527.1:5000-7500 GCF_021155775.2 Neodiprion pinetum
AGTCGAGCGAAAGGCGACGCGCGGCGTACCGGAGTCGATCCGGGCCGACGGGACTTGTGAAAATTTCGGTCCGGGTCGAGCGAAAGGCGACGCGCGGCGTACCGGAGTCGATACGGGCCGACGGGACTCAGTGAAGTTTCGTTCCGAGTCAAGCGGAGGGCGATGCGCGGCCTCCCGGAGTCGATCCGGGCCGACGGGACTCGTTGAAGCTGCGGTACGAGTCGAGCGAAAGGCGACGCGCGGCGTCCCGGGGTCGATCCGGACAGACGGGACTTGTAAAAATTACGGTCCGAGTCGAGCGAAAGGCGACGCGCGGCGTACCGGAGTCGATCCGGGCCGACCGGATTTGTGAAAATTTCGGTCCGAGTCGAGCGAAAGGCGACGCGCGGCGTACCGGAGTCGATCCGGGCCGACGGGACTTGTGAAAATTTCGGTCCGAGTCGACCGAGAGGCGATGCGCGGCGTCCCGGAGTCGATACGGGCCGACCGGACTTGTGAAAATTTCGGTCCGGGTCGAGCGAAAGGCGACGCGCGGCGTACCGGAGTCGATCCGGACAGACGGGACTTGTAAAACTTTGGGTCCGAGTCGACCGAGAGGCGATGCGCGGCGTCCCGGAGTCGATACGGGCCGACGGGACTCGTCGAAGCTGCGGTACGAGTCGAGCGAAAGGCGACGCGCGGCGTCCCGGAGTCGTTCCGGACAGACGGGACTTGTAAAACTTTCGGTCCGAGTCGACCGAGAGGCGATGCGCGGCGTCCCGGAGTCGATACGGGCCGACGGGACTCGTCGAAGCTGCGGTACGAGTCGAGCGAAAGGCGATGCGCGGCGTGCCGGAGTCGATACGGGCCGACGGGACTCGACGAAGTTTCGGTCCGAGTCGACAGAAAGGCGATGCGCGGCGTCCCGGAGTCGATCCGGACAGACGGGACTTGTAAAACTTTCGGTCCGAGTCGACCGAGAGGCGATGCGCGGCGTCCCGGAGTCGATACGGGCCGACGGGACTCGTTGAAGCTGCGGTACGAGTCGAGCGAAAGGCGACGCGCGGCGTCCCGGAGTCGATCCGGACAGACGGGACTTGTGAAAATTTCGGTCCGAGTCGAGCGAAAGGCGACGCGCGGCGTCCCGGAGTCGATCCGGGCCGACGTCGACTTGTGAAACTTTCGGTCCGAGTCGACAGAAAGGCGATGCGCGGCGTCCCGGATTCGATCCGGGCCGACGGGACTTGTGAAAATTCCGGTCCGAGTCGAGCGAAAGGCGACGCGCGGCGTCCCGGAGTCGATCCGGACAGACGGGACTTGTGAAAATTCCGGTCCGAGTCGAGCGAAAGGCGACGCGCGGCGTCCCGGAGTCGATCCGGGCCGACGTCGACTTGCGAAACTTTCGGTCCGAGTCGACAGAAAGGCGATGCGCGGCGTCCCGGATTCGATCCGGGCCGACGGGACTTGTAAAAATTACGGTCCGAGTCGACAGAAAGGCGATGCGCGGCGTGCCGGAGTCGATACGGGCCGACGGGACTCGTCGAAGCTGCGGTACGAGTCGAGCGAAAGGCGACGCGCGGCGTCCCGGAGTCGATCCGGACAGACGGGACTTGTAAAAATTTCGGTCCGAGTCGACCGAAAGGCGATGCGCGGCGTCCCGGAGTCGATCCGGGCCGGGAGCCTGTCGGAACATCGTCATATGAGCCTCGGTTAATTTCGACAAAGTTCCCGGAGTTCGAAATTTTTTCGATAGCCCGCGGAGGTTTCGCCCCGTAAGCCGACCGTGCTACCACCGTACCGGCGCCGACGTCCTAGCGGCCAGGCTCCTACTAGTAAGAGGAGCGAGTCGGTCGGGCCGGTCTCCCGTCGTCCGCCTGCTACGCCGTACCGGTACGTGCTCGAGCACGATACGTACTTCGGCGTAGACCAGGAGCGGGCGTTCGCGGACCGTTCCGTGCCTCGTACCAAAGAAACTACGCGACTCGCGTTGTTTCATCTATCGTCACTGCATTACCGCGGGTCGGTGTCTCAGACCGAATGGCCCTTGACGCGGTACCAAGAAGTTCGGCTCTCCGTGAAACACGGAAGGCCGAACGCTCCAACGCACGCGTCAACTCGCTTCTTTCCGAGCGTACACTCAAAGACCAGAGATGTTATAACAACGTATCCCAGACGCTTTCAATCTAGCCGACGGGTACGGGAGATCGTTCGAACGCTTATAAGCCGAGTGTCGAAGGTGGCGGCACACGGATCCGGGGCTGCCTGCGTGCAGTCCCGAAACTTACAGTAGACGCGCGGCCGACCGGGCTACGAGACCCGGTCGGCGATGGGTGGCGCACGTCCGAGCCGAGATTTTGTATCGAAGCTCCCTGGTTGATCCTGCCAGTAGTCATATGCTTGTCTCAAAGATTAAGCCATGCATGTCTCAGTGCAAGCCAAATTAAGGTGAAACCGCGAATGGCTCATTAAATCAGTTATGGTTTCTTAGATCGTACACACATTTACTTGGATAACTGTGGTA
>NW_027184528.1:2500-7500 GCF_021155775.2 Neodiprion pinetum
TATATATACATATATGTATATATATATATGTATACATATATATATATATATATATATATAGGTCAATCCCTTATCTTTCGTAGTTAAGGGCTATCTTGTTTCCAATAAAGTACTGCGGTTGATGCTGGTAATAACTGTAATATATTTACACTATTTACATATGTTCAAACGATTCAGATAATTACAATATGGAATTATGATCAGGATTACCTGAATCAACAACTAGTACTTATAATTATTAACTTTGTTTGATTATAAACCTTAGCGCCAAGCGCTACGAGCCTTTTGCGTGTTTCTGTTTGGATTACGCAGTTTCGACTAATCAGCATGACGACCGCTGTCTCTGGCTTGGTAGGTGTGCCGAGCGGACGACCTCTGATAGTCGCGCTGTAGTTTGGATTAGTCTCAAACTTACATCCCCCCCTCCCCCCCCCCCTCCCAGACTTATGTTTCAGGAGTCAGGAGTCTGGAAATAGGGGATCATTTCATTTGCATGATAAACGTTTGACTCTGGTGTTTTAAATCCCGAGTCAATAATATACAGTAAGTCAGAGATTTTTTTCTTTATTCTAAACGGGCCCACTCTGACCGGATCAAGTTTTTTCCTATTTAACCGACTTCCGTTCTGAATATAAACAAGATCACCGACTTCGTATGTTATTTTTCGTTTATTTTTATCATAGTAAACTTTATTTTGATTATGTATTTTTTCTGCATTTAAAAATGCTATTTTTCTGTTTTTCTCTAAATTTTCTAAGTTGTTTTCGTTAAGTTCCGACGGGAGATAGGATTTATCAATTCCATTTAAAAGGTAATTTGGTGTAAACTTTGTTGTGCTGTGTATTGTGTTATTGTAGTTTTCTACACACTGTTCAGCTATGACTGACCACGGCCGGTCTTTTTTTTCAAATATTTTACACCTAATCGCATTAACTAATGTTTGATTTGTCCGTTCATTTTGCCCGTTTGAAAAGGGGCAGTCTACCGCGGTGAAAATGTTTGTTATGTTTTCTGCTTTTAGATAATTTTTAAATTCTTTTGAGTTTATTCCCGCGTATTGATCAGTTAGAAGTACTTTTATTTTTCCCTTTTTCTGAACTTTTTTTACTAGATTTATGAAATCTTTTGCTGTCTGTGTTTTTGCGGTCAATACAAAGGCGTACTTCGTGAAGTGGTCTACGATTAAATGCAAGTATTTTTTGGGTGATTTGTTTCCGCTGAACCCTCCTATTGTATCCAAGGATATTATTTGAAACGGCTCCAACGCTGGACCTAATTGTGAAAGGGGTTGAATAAAATTTCCGAACCTTGATTTATTTCTTACGCAAGTGTCGCATGCTCGACAAATAAGTTTTATATGTTTGTGCATGTTTTTAAAATAGTATTTTTGGGGTTAAAGTCAGAGTTAACTGCTTTACTCCAATATGACTTTCGTTGTGTATATTTTTTATCATTTGAATACCTAACTTTTCCGTCACCCATATTTTTTCTTTGTTATTTAAGATTTTATAACAAATGTTATTTTTTTTACTGTTTTATCCTCTTTTTTTATATGTAATTGTTTTTGGTCGTTCCTCAGTTCTTCCATCGATAAAAAATTTACTATTTTTATAGCCGTTTCACTGCTTGTGTTTTCATCTAGTACTGGGTTTCGAGAAAAGCTATCTGCTTCTGCATTATTTTTGCCTGGGTTATACTTGATTTCAAAATCAAAGTTTGAGATGTAGTTTAATAATGCTAATAGTTCAGGATCTTTACTCTTTTTTACATTAAAGTTTTCAAGCGGTTTGTGGTCTGTGAAGATCGTGAATTTATTTCCTATAAGTTTATATTGCCAATATAAAATACACTCTTTTATCGCCAGGACTTCCAAGAATATAGCGCGTTTGTTTTCTTGCGGTTTTGTTAGTTTTTTTGAAAAAAAAAAGACTGGTTTTATAGAATTGTCTTTTTGAGGTTGTTTTAAAATTGCTGCTACTCCTTTTTTGGATGCATCTGTAAAAATGTATATAGGAAGTTTCGGGTCAAAAATTGCCAATATCGGCTAAGAGCTGAGATAGTTTTTAATTTTTTTAAAACTGTCTTCACATTCTTGTGTCCATTCGAATTTTACATTTTTTCTAAGTAAATTATGTAGTGGTTCTAATTCTATCGAAGCTTTCGGTATGTATTTTAAGTAGAAATTTATTTTTCCCAAGAGTTGCCTCACATTTTTTTGATTCTGCGGTTTCGGAAATTTTTTTATTGCTATTAAGTTATCATTTAGAGGTTTTATCTTATTTTCTTTTATTTCATGTCCCAAATAGATAACTGACTTTTTTGCAAATGTGCATTTTTTTTTGTTTAACTTAAAACCCGCTTTTTCTATGGCGATGAGAGTTTCGTTAATGTGACGTGAATGATCTGAAGAATTTTTTGAAAATATCAAAATATCATCGATATAATTTATCGCGAATTTCTCGAGATTGTTTTTCGCTAATACGTCACTCAGAATTCTCTGAAAAATTGCCGGAGACGATTTTAAGCCGAAAGGCAAACATTTCCATTGCCAATGCCCGTTTTGGGTTATAAACGCGGTTTTATATCTATCTTTTTCTCTAATCGGGATTGACCAGAAGGCCGAATTTATATCTAATTTTGTAAAAAATTTGCAATCCCGGACTTGCATTAGCAGATCGTCAATGATTGGGAATGGGTGGCATTCTGGTATAATTATTTTATTTAGTTCGCTATAGTCTACGCATAACCGTGACTTTCTCCCTTCTTCTTTCTTCAAAACAAGAGTTACCGGGGAAGCGAACGGACTAGTCGAGCGTTCAATTAAACCTACTTTCAGTAATGATTTTATTTGTGAATTTATTTCTTCGCTATCCGCTATAGAGCATTTGTACGGTTTTCGCGCAATATATTTATTTTTGGTAAGCTTTACTGGCGCCTCGTAGCCTGTTACTTTGCCTACTTTGAACTTGTCCTCTGTAAACAGCTGTTTGTGTTTATTCCACACGCGTTCCAAATAGATCTCACTGTTTACCGCTATGTTTGTTGACATAGATTCTGTTTTCCTATTCTCATGTAACTGACATTTCTTTGTATCATTTTGAAAAATTTTCAAATTTTCATTCTGACACAGTTTAAATTCTTTGATTGCATCTAAACCTAACAAAATGTCATCCTGAAAAGAGACACTTTTTACAATATAAAAACATATTGTTTTTGAAATATTAAAAATTTTTGTTCTTAGATTTATTGAGCCTAACGTATTCGTAGTGCCTGCAAATGTATTGAGTTTGTTTACCCCACTTATTTTTTTGTTTAATTTTAATTTTACCACTGTATCATAATTTATTATCGATACGTTTGCTCCCGAGTCATATACCGCAACGACTGGAGTATCCTCGATACCTATTGTTAATCTGATAAGTGGGGTCGCCATCCGTTTTTTGATTCGTCAGAAGACGCTACGCTCTCTTCAATGTTCGTGTTATTTATTATACGTATTTTATCATTTCTTGTTTTCTCTTTATCATAGAGTTTTAACCTGCACACATCTTCTGAGTGATACCTGTTTGGAAATCCTTTTTTATTGCAGTAGGAGCATGGTTTTTTTTCTGATTTATTTTCCTCTGGGATTTTTGTTTTGATTTTTTTCTCTACAAGACCTTCTGACTGATTTATGAGCGACATTAATTTATCAATTGTATCTAAATCTTTTCTATTTATGTGTACTTGAATTTTTGCTGGTAAGCCCAAAACAATTAAATTTATTTGAGTGTTTTCTGATATTTTAGAATCTGTGTCTAAAAGCAGATTTCTCTTTTTTAGTGCGTACTCTAAAAGCGAACCATTTAAATAACGAAATTCGTATGCATACTTTATTTCTGGCCACCCTATCACGGCAAAAGTATCTAAAAAGGAATTTTTCCAATGCTCCCATGGCCTTGTAATCCTATTTATTTTCAAAAAGCTTTGAAACCAGTCAAGGGCCGGTCCCTCCAAAAAAAATCTCAACGTCTCTGCGTAGTTTTCTTCTCTACATTTTAAACGGGTGCACTCGCTCACGAAAAGATCCATAAAAATAGCCGCGTTCTGGTTTTTTCCTGAGAATTTTTCCAGAATCATGTTTTTCACTCGTGACGTTATCTTTTCATGCGGAAAGGTTTCAAAATTATGGGTGGGAACGGGACTGGGATCACCATACGCTCGACATTCATCCAAATAAATACCGTCGTAACATACATTTCCCTCTTCATCTAAGTATTGCCCTTCAAGTTCATCTACTAGCGAAATCCACACCTTCCGGAACTTTCCCCGTGTTTTAACACTCTTGACTATATTTTTCACGATCTTCGTTTCGAAGAGTTTTGGATGATTCTCTTTCGTTGAAAAGTGTTCCGGAAATTCATAAGTCGTGTCCTCTCCTTCTAATTGAATTGTGCGAACTCTCAAAATGGTGGTTCTAGCGTCTAATGCCTCGGAGACAAAGCAGAATTTTGCTCGAACCACAGCCATAGTTGTTGATTTATAGGTCAATCCCTTATCTTTCGTAGTTAAGGGCTATCTTGTTTTCAATAAAGTACTGCGGTTGATGCTGGTGATAACTGTAATATATTTACACTATTTACATATGTTCAAACGATTCAGATAATTACAATATGGAATTATGCCCAGGATTACCTGAATCAACAACTAGTACTTATAATTATTAACTTTGTTTGATTATAAACCTTAGCGCCAAGCGCTACGAGCCTTTTGCGTGTTTCTGTTTGGATTACGCAGTTTCGACTAATCAGCATGACGACCGCTGTCTCTGGCTTGGTAGGTGTGCCGAGCGGACGACCTCTGATAGTCGCGCTGTAGTTTGGATTAGTCTCAAACTTACATATATATATATATATATATATATACATATATATATGAAGATATATATGTATATTATGATTTTCAATTTACTTTTAGAAGAAGGGAAATTGAAACAAAAAATTTGTTTCACAATATTTCAA
>NW_027184528.1:17500-20000 GCF_021155775.2 Neodiprion pinetum
ATCTATATATATATATATATATACATATATATACATACATATTGTTACAACGGGTGGAAAATACGAAAGATCTAAGAGAATCAAAGAGTTCTCTGTGCGATTTAAGTGAACGCCGAGCCAAAGAAGTCTCACGAACAAGGAATATTAGACAGAAAATGGATGTATTTTAACACAAGCTCTCTTTTTAAAGTCTAGAGACTGACTGTTTTCACAATAATATCGGTTGACGCAGCAACCTTATTCTTTTTAAAGACATAAGAGGTTTATAAACGTCTTTTATCCATGATGACTACTAGATCATTTAATAGGGGACAAAACGGGTGATTTCACCCTTTGTAACATTACTCCCCCTCGAGGAAAAGAGTCGACCCGACTCGGAAAAGATAAACAATTACAAAAAAAAATGTGATCTAGCAGTCAGTGCTCGAAGGTGAGTTGGAGCTGTGGCTCTAAAAATTTAAGAACTCCCTTTTTTACTATCTGGCATTTGCCCACAGTCTCAAGGTAAACCACAGAAAACCTTGAGCAGATAGTTGAGCATTAAATAATCTCAAAAATTTATGTGCCATGTTTTATAAAGGTTAGTGTTATTGAGTGTTATGTGGCTTCATGAATTCGAAGTTAACAGCAACGGTCGAGATCGATGTCGAAAAGAAATCCAATCCTCTTCATGAAGGATTGTCCAAACGAAACAGGTTCGGGTGAAAACATCGAGGCGAGAACCAAAAATTCCAGGACCAAACAGGATAGAAACAGACTCCTTTTCACAGGAAATAGGGGAATAGATGGGTGACTGATCCTAATCTTCTTAAGAAACAGCTCACCCTAGAGTTTTGGAAGGACAAATGTGAGTGATGGTATGACAATTCAAATTCACTAAGTGAATTCGGAAGAATACACGAATAAAATAAATGAAATATGTATTCAAAAGAAAAGAAACGATCTTATCTGAATCATTTCTGCATCCTTCTTCAAAATAAGACCACCAGTCATCTTCAGGAATCGGGAAAAGATTGGATGGGAAAAGGCTGTGTCAAGTAACCTGAAAAGTACTCACAAAAACTGACATATGGATTAGAAAAAATAAGAGAGGATCGACCAAATGCTCACTACTTCAATCAAGCGCAGAACCGAAACACTCTTCAAGCCAAAGAAATCGATGTATCAAAATTTCTCGAATCGACGGAAGTCGAAGATCCCGACCTGTCAACATCATAGCTGGAGAAAAACCGGTAGTATCATGAATTGCAGAGCGATACAATAAAAGAAATAAGGGAATCCACTCTTCCCAATCTTTCAAAACGTTTCGAGGTTGATTTTTCGGTAACCAGAACAGAGAGTCGAATCTCCGGTAGAAATGACGCAGTTGTGAGCGGAAAGAAAATCTACGCCTAAAATGCCTTCATCTTCTATATCAGCTACTAGAACTTCATGTGGGGATTGAACACAATCTGCTACTGTTACCTGCACGACCATCTTACCTACTACAGGGGTAGTTGCTCCGGTAGCAGTGCGAATAGACACAGAAGGAATAATTGAAGCAAGAGACGAAATCATATCTGGACGAACAACGGAAATTTCGGCTCCAGTATCTATCACCCACAAACAACTTAGTCCGTTAACGGAACCTTTAGCATATAGGCCGGTACGACGCAGGCCTCTAACCACGAACTGTGAAGCGATAGGGCTAAGGAACTTGGAAGAAACCGATGATATCCGCCCTTTCGAAACATCGGTAGCTAGTTTCCCGAATTCTGAGGAACAGAAGGTTGTGCTGCCCAAACCGGATTAGAGGGAGCCCTCTTGGAGACATTTTTGCGCCACGAATCTTCCGCAGTCTTCAACTGACGGTCGAGTTTAAAACAATTCTTCGCGATATGACCCCTTGCGCCGCAAAACTGGCACTCTGAGACAGGCCGATTGGAGTTTGATCTATTGTAACGAGAGAAACCACTATTTTTCCTTCCTGGAAGAGAATCTGAGCTAGGCTGATTGACTGAAGGACGGGACGAAGAATTTTCTGAAGGTTCAGCTTGGCTCAAACGATGAAGTTGACGCGAACCTAAATCCGCCTCGTTTATGGCTTCTAATTCTAAGCCTTTAATAATTGCTTCATGTAGAGAAGTTGGAGCTGCGAGCCTCAGATGATACCGAAGCTCCGGATTCCGAATCGCATTAATGAATTTCGCCCGAGCTATCTGATCTCTAGCTTTTTCTGCACAATCAGTAAGAGAATGTCGAGCGAGACGTTCGATGTCATTTCCGAGAGAGGCTAAATCTTCCTTGGGCCCTTGACGTCTATTTTCAAACTGAGTAAAATAAAGTTTGGAAAGATGTTCTTCGCCAAACCGGAGTTTAAGAGCAGCACAAATGCTGTCGAAATTTTCAGAATCCGAATCTGGAAGCGATCCAAGAACTACCAAAGCCGGACCGGACAAAGAGGCTGTCAAATTAGCTGCTTTCTGGGACGGATTCCAACCATTAACCTTACTAATCATGT
>NW_027184528.1:27500-32845 GCF_021155775.2 Neodiprion pinetum
ATGTTCCTTGAACTGTACTACAACCTGTGAAATAATTCCAGAGGGGTGTTTTTCTTCGTTTTCGAGTAAAAAATCATTAAAGGTGTCGATGCGCATGAAATTGCGGCGCGTCGAGTCTCTACGTAATGGCGGGCGGCCGGTTGCCGTCCACCGCTACCCCGCGGCGGCGTCGCGGCGTTATTTTAGAGTCATTTTCACGATGTAGGACATGATTGAAAAATCTGAAAAAAATACTGTACCTTCACAAGGCCTGCTCAAAGCGATAAGTGAAGTTTCAAGAATGTGTTTTTCACCGTTTTTTTATTACAGAGATTCAAAATAACAGTTACGCACCATGAGAGTGCACATAAATGATAATAATTACATAACTTGCTACTTATTTTAGTACTTATAATCACCCCCGAAGATATGTGGAAGCTGCGAAATAAACGCACTTACAATTATATATTTCATACAAATAAATCGCTTATTCTATGGATACAATCTATTAATCTTTGATCAAACTGGGCATTAAACTTAGAAATGTGAGCAAAGGTTTTCGTCATAACTTACATGGCTATCTTAGCGCATAGATTTACGGGTAAATGACTCATCAGAGGAAGAGTAAACCCTACATTCTACAGTTTTTATAGATAGAGGTAAAAATGAATGGAATCGTCGAGTGCCTTCAACCGTTATTGCTTGGTTCAATCGCGGCTTCAATAATTTTTCATGTTCTTCGTGTTCGCTGTTGCTGCAGAAGTCAAATGCGATATTTTTTAATGCACTCACACTCCATTCGAATAATTGCCTTGGAGTCAAAATAAGATTTTCATTGGGCCGCTGTAGGCTTGCACGTGCAGCAAATCTTTTCACAGTTCCACCAATGCCATCACATGGACTTTTTCCATGTGACGTTGCAAAGAAATGCCATTCAGCCTCGACATTGAAGTCGTCAAAATGATGAGTCAAATTAATGAAGTTGCTTTTATTTTTATATTGTGCACTAGCACCGTCAGTAAACTAAATCATTTTCTTGATAACTTCACTACCGAAGAACTCAAAAAGCTTACCGATTAGTTTCTTCTGAAACAGATGGACCGCGACTGTATTATGTTGTAGATTTTCTGATATGATAACGAAGCTTTTATGCTTTAAGTCCTCATTTTCAACATAATACACAACAAAAGGATGGATGGTAGCTTGATTGTTATTCCAGTGGAAGCTTTGAATTTCATCTTGAACAACAAATGCATAGTTTTCAGCAAAGTCACCCAAAACTAAGAACTCCCCTGGTTGTAGACGATGTTTTCTGTCTTTCAAATATGCACTTTGCTGTTTAGCAATGAAATCATGTTTCTTGAGGGCTATCGTCTGTTCCTTTAGCGTCTCGAGGAACGTTTCCGTTTCTTGCGTGATCGTTTCTAAAACAGATCGATCCGTATGAGTCCACCGTTTGTAGCTAATACTTCCTACGAAATTATCGTCGAATAAACTTTCCATTTCGTGTGTAACCATATCAAAACTTGGACAACTACTACAATCACCGAGATAGCACAAAGGATTTGGAGAGTCACACGATATCTGTTTTATCAAATCGTGGTACGTTCTTTTGAATGTCTGACAAATTGAGCTAACCGCCACCAACATAAGTTTCACATTCTGGTGAATTTTGCAAACACAAACTGTATGTGTTCCTGTTGGTCCAGCTAAAATACACTGCTTTGGGCGGAGTTCCGCGAATTTTGTGAATCCAATTTTATCATTCGGATGCTGTTGCTTGAACGCGGCGTAAGCTTCCTTCAGATCACACAAAACAAGTCGTTTTTGGACTTGATGTTTTGAACCATCCACATCGCGAAGAGTGACAAAATCTTTCTGACCAGGCATGATCCGACTTATTTCATCAGAACAGTAAAATTCCACTACATGAGAGACAACATCATCACAAAGAGTGCGAGATGGTCTTGGATCTGGGGAGGATCCAAATCCACGCTCACTTTGCAATATTTTAGCTTTACGAGCCATTCTATATGAACAATCAAATTGTAACTCCAATTCTCTGATGGACCAACTACGAGGAGTCATTGTGAGATATTTAATTTTGTCCGCGACACACTTCGCGTTGATAAACAATTCTTTCACATCACACAACAATTCTTGCCCGATATCATTCTCAAGAAACATTTCCACACTGCTCTGTTCACTAATTGGTGAAGGTGAAACAAGATCGTCACCACTCGCATAATTATGATTCATATCACTTACCTCGTTTTTATCAGATGGAGTAATTGTGTTGCATTTGTACAATTTTATTCGACAATCCATGCACACATATTCTCCTAGGTCCGGAAACTTTTTCCGTAATGCTGGTGTCACTGGCTTTACCAAATTTCGCACCCAATTATGGCCAACTCTTTGGAAAGGATTACAGCACCGTTTCACATCTGTTGTAGACATTGCTTTCAGAAATGAATTACTTGTGTGAAGAATGAGACGATGTATTGCACTGATCGCTACACTGGTATTCGATTGAATGTTATGCATTTTGAAATGCTCGAAATTTATACTCGTTCAGAATAGTGCTTCACCCACCCAACAACTCTTCTGATTGGTTGAATTCCACCAATGGGGCTAACATAATGAAGGTGCATTTCAATGTACCTGACTTTAGCCGAATGACCCCTTCGCGGAATCGAGGTGGTGACCCGGACTACCTGGATAATGAAGGATTTAGGTGACGCATGCACAGGTGGACGTATTCCATATCCTGGAATATAGTGCTTCACCCACCCAACGACTCTTCTAATTGCTTGATGTCCACCAATGGGGCTAACATAATGCAGGTGCAATTCAATGTACCTGACTTTAGCCAAATGACCCCTTCGCGGAATCGAGGTGGTGACCCTACCTGGACTACCTGGATAGTGAAGGATTTAGGTGACGCATGCACAGGTGCAGGTATTCCATATCCTGGAACAACACTTGACCTGTGTTCGTAATTCATGTTTGAATCATAATGCGTCATAACAAATTTCGAATCTCTGTAATAAAAAAACGGTGAAAAACACATTCTTGAAACTTCACTTATCGCTTTGAGCAGGCCTTGTGAAGGTACAGTATTTTTTTCAGATTTTTCAATCATGTCCTACATCGTGAAAATGACTCTAAAATAACGCCGCGACGCCGCCGCGGGGTAGCGGTGGACGGCAACCGGCCGCCCGCCATTACGTAGAGACTCGACGCGCCGCAATTTCATGCGCATCGACACCTTTAATGATTTTTTACTCGAAAACAAAGAAAAACACCCCTCTGGAATTATTTCACAGGTTGTAGTACAGTTCAAGGAACATGTCAGAATTTTAAAAAAATTTTTTAATCGTGTCGGTCACTGTTTTAAAAATCTTTGAAAAATTAATTGTTAAATAAACAATTGATAACAACTTTTTTTTACCATTTCGTATTTTTTTTTAAATTCTATAGAGCTTTCCGCGTAATCTGAAAAAAAAAAAAATTGTATCTAATTTGTTGCCGAAGTTATGAATTTTTGAAAAAAATGGGAGTCTAATTTGTTATTGTTAATAAAAAATCGAATTTTGCATTATGAGATTCGCGCTTTGGCACAAAAATCTAACTCCCCTTACACAATCCACATGCCAAATTAAAAAAATATCTGAGAGATGACTGATCCGGTTGACGCGGAATAGCCCATATACATATGTATCCATATATATATATATATACATATATATACATATATATATATATATATATATATACACATAAATATATATATATGTATACATATATATATATATATATATATATATATATATATATGTATATCATCATTTTCAATTTACTTTTTAAAAATAAAAAAAAATAAAAAAAATAAATTTTTCTTACATTATTTCAATTTTTTGGAGTTATGTATGATCATCAGAAAAATCCTAAATATTTTTAATTCTCCGATTATTTTTCATTTCATGTTATTTTTTTATAATTTATTCCATTCACAATCATTTTTAATTTTATTACAATATTAACCTCAATTACCTTCATTTATTTTCTATCATATTATTGTGTAATATAAATGTATATGAATATATACATACATGTATATGTATATATATATATGTATATATATATATATATGTATATATATATGTGTATATATATGTATATATATATATGTGTATATATATATATATATATATATATATATATATATACATATGTATATTATTATTTTCAATTTGATTTTAGAAAATGGGAAATTGCAAAAAAAAAAAATTTTTCTCACATTAGTTCAATTTTTCAAAATTATGTATAATTATTAGAAAAATCCTGAAGATTTTTAATTATTCGCTTATTTTTTACTTTATTTCATTTTTTTATAATTTTTTTCATTCACAATCATTTTTTATTCTATTACATCATTCACCTCAATTACCTTCATTTATATTCTATCATATTGATGTATAATATAAATATATATAAGCATATATCTACATATGTATTTATTTATATATATATATGTATATATATATATATATTTATATATACACATGTATATTGTAATTTTCAATTCAATTTTAAAAAATGAGAAATTGGAAAAAAAAAATTTTTCTTACATTATTTCAATTTTTCAAAATTATGTTTAATCATTAGAAAAATACTGAATATTTTCAATTGTTCGCTAATTTTTTATTTTATTTCATGTTTTTATAATTTTTTCCATTTACAATCATTTTTTATTTCATTATATTATTAACCTTAATTACCTTCATTTATTTTCTATCATATTATTGTGTAATATAAATGTATATGAATATATACATACATGTATATGTATATATATATATATATATATATATATATATATGTATATATATATATGTGTATATATATGTATATATATATATGTGTGTATATATATAT
This sequence comes from Neodiprion pinetum, assembly GCF_021155775.2. Classification (NCBI taxonomy): domain Eukaryota; kingdom Metazoa; phylum Arthropoda; class Insecta; order Hymenoptera; family Diprionidae; genus Neodiprion; species Neodiprion pinetum. The sequence continues at coordinate 32,421 of NW_027184528.1, forward strand.
ATATAAATATATATATATATATATATATACATATGTATATTATTATTTTCAATTTGATTTTAAAAAATAGGGAATTGCAAAAAAAAAAAATTTTTCTCACATTATTTCAATTTTTCAAAATTATGTATGATCATTAGAAAAATCCTGAATATTTTTAATTATTCGCTTATTTTTTATTCTCTTTCATGTTTTCATAATTTTTTCCATTCACAATCATTTTTTATTTTATTACATTATTTACCTCAATTACCTTAATTTATATTTCATTATAATAATGTATAAAATAAATATATATAAATATATATATACATATGTATCTATATATATATATATATACATATATATACATATATATATATATATACATATATATACATATATATATATATATATATATGTACATTTACACATGAATTTATATATGT
>NW_027184529.1:0-32824 GCF_021155775.2 Neodiprion pinetum
CCCGACCATTACTACCGATTTAAGCTGCCGACACTTTTTCCTTCTTTTGCTACCGACCTATCGTTTATTCTACCGCTATCGTTTTTCCTTCTAAACTCTTTGCATCCTTTTTCCTTTCCTTATCAGTTTTGCTTTTGTGAAGTATAATTTAAATTAGACTCAGTTTGTGTGCCTGAGATCGACCGTTAAGGTAAGGCTTTTGCCTTTGAATTGTACTGTCACGAAGTTGCTCACAATTTCTATTCTTTCTAGTAATATTTATCGATTTTGCGTGAACCATGGTCCACGGTTAAAGTTGCTGTAAGCCGCCGTGTGGCTGCATGATTCCGGTCATTAATATTATATTTATTGTTTCTTGATTGCATCGTGTGATGCCATTTTGTGTGAATCATGGTCCACGACTTCCGTGTGACTGCATGATTTCAGTAATTCATTATTTTCGTATCTGAGCGACCTCGTAACTGCCAAATAATTATCTCTTGTATTTATGACTTTTCTGATTATTTGTGAATCTCTATTATCTTGCTTCTGTAGTCTCTATCTTATTTTGAGCCCTATTGGCTTCATATTTTATTCCATACTCTCTTTGTAATAGTAGTGTGCTTTATATTTTATTTCTGTTATTGCTTATTATATTTTTATTTATTTTTGTGCCTATTGTATCGTATATCGAGTTCTACGGAGTACAAGCGAGCGTAGAATCACCCTTAGATATTACCGCATTTTTCTTTGTTACTATTGACCATTTTATATTATTTTTGCCTGTTATTTATTTCCCCGTATTTTGTTAAATTAAGTTCTGTAAACTATTCTTTTGTATTGCGGTGTATTTTAGTATATTTCTCTATTTTGTAAATTCTCCGAAATTCTCTCACTCTCATAACTTTGTATTTTGGTATTCTCTCAAAAGTTATGTTTAGGAATTCACTATTTAATTCCTCAATTATGTAACGATTGTAATTATCGAATCTACCGTATGAATAATTCTACCGAAGGCTACCTAGTCGATCGTTTGCCGACTTGGTAAATTGTTACTAAATGTCAATCTCTCATCTTGGTTATAATTTATGGTAAATTTGACGTATCATCTATCGAACTACCGTTACGTTGTTTTCTACCGATCGCAGTAAAGCTCTCTCGTTCTAATTAACAGAATAATAATTTTCGTAGCGTCGTTTGCAACTTGGGTAAGATCACGTCGCCCAGTGACGTGTAGTTTTAAGTCAAATCTTGCATTATATCGCCTCTCTCGACCTACGTCTATTTTTCTCTGCTAACTACCGTCTCTCGTGTTAAAGCTACCGTTTACTGCTATTCTACCGATATTTTTGTGAACAACGATTATTTATTTTATTAACTACCGCTATCGATACCACCTTATTTGCCTGTCTCACTCATGTAACCTTCTCGACAATATATGATCGATTGACTTATTCATTTCCCTTTTAACTGGAGTTTATTCTTTATTTGGTTATTTTCTTTAATTCTGGAATTACTGCTAGCTGCCTTGAACTCCGCCACTCTACCGGGATGTACGCGATCGTACCTGTGCCTAGCCAGCCATACAACGGGTTCTCTATTTATCCCTTTTGTACGGTCTTGTGTTAATTTTATTGATTTATGTTATTCTTTGAGAAACGACGCTATCGCGTCTGGCGCCCAACGTACTTATTTTGTTATAGTTTGATATTGCGGATAAGTAGAGAATCGCGCCAAAGTGTCAACGGTAAGTCCTCATCCGAACGTAACAGAATTTAGCGTTACAAATTAGCGCTCGAAGAGGGACAGAAAAGACTTAACGTTACAAATTGGCGCCCAACGTGGGGCCACAAAAGGCCAGCTACAGAAAAATTTCAGTTAATAATTCAATTAAAAACTTGAGAGAGAATAAGAGAGAGAGAGAGTGAAAGAGAGAAATTATTATTAACAAAAGAAACCTTTTCCCGCTTTTATTCAGTCAGTTACTAACCTAAAGATTCAAAAAGATCTGGAAAAACAGTTGATATTGAGTGACCAATCGACCCAAAATATTTAAATATTTAGCGGACCGGACGTCCCGGATTAAAGATATTATTCCGACGACGGTATAATCCCTCGCGAGTCTTACTTCTAGCCGACGCATTGTTCGCGGAGAGCAGCGCGCGGCCGAAAACAATTTTTTCTATCGCCCGCTATAGTTGTTGACGACTCACGAGCGAGACCGTGTTTACTGCTCGTGACCGCGTACTGACACTCAGGATCATCCGTGTTCGTTGCAAGCAGTATTTTAAATCGTAAACAACAATACATGCCTTCGTTGCCATCTGTAAAAGACTCGTGGATATATTCATTAACTGCAGCGGAATTACGTCACGAGCTAAGACAGCGCGCATTATCAGCAGAAGGAACTTTACCGACTTTACGAGATCGTTTAATCCGATTTTACCGAATTTCTCGCGGAGAAATGACTGATCCCGCGACTCCAGATAAAACGATGCTTAATGCCGAAGCCGGCCCCTCGTCTTTACAAATACCGACGGACGAGAGACAAAGCCCACAATCGACGCGTGAAATCGGAATAAGCACAGAAAATAATATGTCGTCAAATCATACTTCTCCCGGTAATATACATGATTCATCGTCAAACCGAAACAGCGCTCCGGCTATCGATGTCAGAGGTTCTTTGGAACACCGAACGCAAAATATAGACACTGCGCGTGAATACCTCCCGATACCGCCTAGCTTTACCGCGCGTCGCGAAGCTCCCCCATTCCATCATAACACGCCGCGACAGCCATTTGACTCATTCCCGACAGCTCAACCGCCGCGTTTTAATAATAACACGCCAAATACGCTCGCCGCACACGAGGCCATGAGAAAATGGAATCTAAAATTTGCAGGAACGCGTAACGAAGACTCCGAAGCTTTCTTAACGCGAATAGAGGAGGGAAGAACCTTGTTTAATTTCCGCGATAATGACATACTTAACAGTCTCCCGTTTTTCCTCTCTGGAGTAGCTTTATACTGGTTCCGAAACAAACGCCCTCAATGGCACGATTTCTCCGATTTTGAACGCGCTTGGCGTTATAGGTTCGGCGACCCGAATTTACAATTCACATTGCGTGAAGAGATCCGTAACCGTACGCAAGGCGAAAACGAGCCAGTCGTTGATTACCTTACCTATATGCGTTCGTATTTTAATCGATTAAATCCCAGATTCTCACACGACGAGGAGATGGATTATGCCTATCGAAACCTGCTACCGCGTTTTCAAGTAGTGATAAGAAGAAGAGAGCTCGAAGATCTGGATGATTTAGAGGATATCGCCCGACAATTAGAGACGAGTTTTGCGGCTAGTAACAGATATCACGTACCACCGACTCCCGAAAACTCACTGCTACCGGAACTAGCATATCGCGGAGCACGCGCTAACTCTCGTCAATCGCGATTCGCGTTAGCCAACTTACATCTAGGGGACGAACCAAACGATGATGTTAATGCTGCGTATAGAACACCTATTCGAGAAAATCGATCAAACCCGAACATCAATAGAAGACCCCCGGATCCTAGACCTGACCCGCGTTATAACCAACGACCACCTAGGAATAATGCCGGCCACCGGAATCATTACCGTCAAAATGAAAATCCGAATAACGTTAACTCGCCTGCAACTTCTACCGCTCCATCTACCGGTTCCAATCCATTTCTACCGTCTACCGAACAAATAACTGCACGCACAAGCTCCAGATTTGTGTGTTACAATTGCCAGCAACCTGGTCATCATCAGAGACAGTGCACCGCGCCGCGCACAAAATTCTGCTTCACGTGCGGATTGACAGGATATACCCGAGCCACATGTACCCGGTGTGCGGAAAACTACCACGGGAACCGCGCGCAAGGGCAACCTCGGAACCCAGACTCACAATAGAGCCCAAAACCTCGCTCGAACAAATTGTCAGACCTTGTTCTTTAGCTACCGAAATTAATAATACTACCGAAATTAATAATACTACCGAAATTATTGATGCTACCGAAATTATTAATACTACCGACATTATTAATACTACTACCGGTCCACCTACTGAACAAACTGACTTTTGCAGTCCAGTCTACCCGCTTCACGGGAAACCACTGTTATTTCTGATTCTCAAAATATGCGATTTACGTGTAACGGCTTTATTTGATTGCGGTTCATCACGAACCTTTGTAAATTTAAAAACTTCGGTATTGATCGAATCGAGAGGTTTCTTAATTCAAAAATCTCATAACGGAGCAGTCGTAACGGCCGCCGGCCGAAAAGCTGACGTCACGGGTGAAATAATCGTGCCGATAGAATTGGAAGGAACTACCCGCGATATTCACGTTCGCGTTATACCTTCCCTTAGCTTTGATTGCATAATAGGTCTAGATTTCATTCACACATTTGATATAATAGTAGATTTCACAGAACCTAACTGGTCATTCAAGTATAATTCTCCCGTAACTTATAAATTTCAAACACACTCCCGATTTACTCCCGATACCCAATGTAACGGAATTGTAGCTCTGAACGACGAGCAGACCGTCAAATTACGGAATTTATTAAAAACAGAGATAGCTCCAGCGTCCGATAAAATAGGTGCGACTAATTTGGCCACCCACCACATAGACGTAGGTGACCATCCCGCGATTAGGCAACGAGCGTATCGAGTATCGCCAAAAATACAAGAAGCTATCGATGAGGAGGTTGATCAAATGCTCGCTAACGGAATTATCGAACCCTCGCATAGCGAATGGGCAAGTCCGATCGTAATGGTTAAAAAACCAAATGGCTCCTACCGTTTTTGCATTGACTTCCGGCAAGTAAATCAGGCATCCAAAAAGGACGCGTATCCGCTACCGCGAATGGACAGCATTCTGGACAAACTCCGATCCGCCCGGTATATTTCGACTATCGACCTAAGTCAGGCATATTTTCAAATCCCTCTAACTCAAGCGAGTCGCGAGGTAACTGCTTTCATTGTTCCCGGTAAAGGACTTTTTCACTTTACGCGAATGCCGTACGGATTAACCGGAGCACCGGCTACGTTCCAACGGTTGTTAGATCGCTTAATTGGACCAGACATGGACCCATACGCTTTTGCCTATCTGGACGACATTATCATCGCCACAAAAACATTTGACGAACATCTCGAGTGGTTACGATGCGTTTTACGAACTATCCGACACGCGAACCTCACGGTCAACCCTGATAAATGTGAATTTTGTTGCTCTGAAGTTAAATATCTCGGCTTTCTAGTTAACGAATATGGGTTACAAATAGATCCAGACAAGATAGCTCCCGTTGTAAATTATCCGGTTCCACATACAGTAAAACAACTGCGTCGATTTTTAGGAATGGCTTCTTGGTACCGAAGGTTTATTCCAAATCTTGCCTCGATAACCGAACCACTGACGCGGCTTTTGCGAAAAACCCAATTATGGACTTGGGCTGAATCGCAATCTCTCGCTTTTGAAGAAATTGAAAACCGATTAACTACCGCTCCGACGCTATCGTGCCCTGATTTTAATATTCCTTTCGTTGTACAAACTGATGCTAGTAATTGCGGACTAGGCGCCGTTCTAACTCAAACCGACCAAGACGGAGAACACGTGATCGCATACGCGAGCAGAACCCTATCGGATGCCGAAAGGAAGTACTCCGCTACCGAACTAGAATGCCTCGCCATTATCTGGGCAATCGGAAAATTCCGACCGTATATCGAAGGGTACCATTTCACGGTCGTGACCGACCATAGCAGCCTCCAATGGCTTCACAAGCGAAAGAATCCTACCGGTCGATTAGCTAGATGGTCACTTGAATTACTTGGCTATGATTTCACTACCGTATACCGTAAAGGCGCCTTGAATCACGTGCCGGACGCACTCTCCCGAATCCCGGAATCTGATGTCACTTTAAATTCATTTTCTACCGCCGATGAAGCTACCGCCACTATCGTACCAGATCAACTAACCTGGTACGACTGCCGGAAACGCGACGTCGAAAACACTCCCGGAAAGTTCCCGGATTGGAAAATAGAAACCGGTCACCTATACGTTCGATGCACGGACCCCTTTAATCGGCACAAGACCTAAACGCTTGGAAATTAGTCATACCCGAAGAGCCACGCGAAACCGTATTACAAGGAGCTCACGATGACCCGCAATCCGGTCATCCGGGAATAGAGAAAACCTACCGCCGTTTAGCTACCCGTTATTATTGGCCCGGAATGTACCATAATACTACCGATTCTACCGTTTCTATCGTCTATCTACCGATTCTACCGTCTCTACCGTTCTCAGCTACCGTCAACCTACCGTAAAGATCTAACTTCATTTCCGCAACGCTAAGCTATCGGAAAACTTAACTCTACCTTCACCGTTCGGGTCATTGTCTAAATTCCACTTTATTTCTACCGTTTGATTTATCCTCAAATGCGTAACTTCATTTCTACCGATTTAAGCTACCGTCAAAACTTTACTTCAGTTCTACCGTTCCGAGCTGTCGTGAAAATTTAACGTCCTTCCTATCGATTTAAGCTACCGTCAAAACTTTACTTCAGTTCTACCGTTCTGAGCTGTCGTGAAAATTTAACGACCTTCCTACCGATTTAAGCTACCGTGAGAAAAAAAAAAAAAAAAAAAACTCCGATTCTGACTTATTCCGTCAACGTTACCTGTTTCGTAATCACTCTAAACAACCCTCTATATCAACTGATTTCTCGCAAAAACCGTCACTGACTGAGGTAAAGGCACAAACTTTTAAACCAAAAGCAAAAACCAACAATCACCGCTCGGTTGTACAAGCCAAAAATTACCTAACTCGCCTTTTGTGTGATCTTTTACCATACTTTTCTGATTTTATTAACTGACGCACACTATCATACGTTAAAAACTACCGAAGCATACGCGTTTTCCATTTCTATCGTCTCTTACGTAATTTCCGTTAATTCTTTTTGCTAGTGTTGTCAATGGACAACGAATTCAATTATTCGTCAGTTCACGGGTCAGCCTCCATGATTTCCAATAAGAGCCTTCGTGACTTTACCTAGGTAGAAGACCTGCCCGGTCTCCCCCTGGGGGGAGGGAGTTGTAACGTGGCGTTTCAGAATCGCCCGTCACAAGGGCACACAACCGCTATTATTTTTAATTTACGCGTCCTCAGCAGGGTACTCCAAACGAACTCGATACAAAATAGGCAATATCTACTTTTAACTAATTCTTTTCTGTAAATTCTTTATTTCGCGCTTCGGCGCAAGCTAACAAGGTACTTGGACGACTACGATCCCGATCAACAAGGGACCACTATCTACCGTTTGCAGCTCTCGACGACTTCGCCTACTGACGGTCTCACCAGACTACACTGGCTACCTTGGTGCACCTTTATATACACCTGGGGTAGCATCCATCCGAACCTTCCGTATCGCCTCGACTGCCGGTGAACAGGGAGATAAAAATCCTCCCGGCGGCCGGGGGCATCGTTCTTCAAAGAGGAACTAGCCGCCTCCCTATCGACGAGGACCGATTGTGTGGGTCGTGGTCCACGGTTTGGCCAACCGTCTGACTGCACGACCTCAGGTACAGGCAGCTAGCTACTGCCTGTACAAAAGCCGGTGGAGGTGAACAATGAGGCGTCACTCTCCACCCGCTAACTTTGACCGAGAGGCACCCTGGGTGTGCCTCTGTCGAAGAAGTCCCCGAGGATAGGCAGCCTGGACTGCAAACTGGAGCGACTATGAAACCGTACGAGTTGGTGTCAACGACGAAATCGCGAGCAGCACATTGCACAACATCTAGCGGTAATTTTTGGAAAACGTACGACCACGCAGTAACCGATATTCGCCACAGGGGGATGGCCTATTTGCGGTGGGGGTCAAGCGACCAATCAAAGAAGAAGAATCACCTCACGACAACCGCGAGATCGGCGAGCTGAACTACGACCTGCTATTCTACGCTCGACCTGTTGAGGAACAGCTTCGTTTTCGATTATTCTCCCGACCATTACTACCGATTTAAGCTGCCGACACTTTTTCCTTCTTTTGCTACCGACCTATCGTTTATTCTACCGCTATCGTTTTTCCTTCTAAACTCTTTGCATCCTTTTTCCTTTCCTTATCAGTTTTGCTTTTGTGAAGTATAATTTAAATTAGACTCAGTTTGTGTGCCTGAGATCGACCGTTAAGGTAAGGCTTTTGCCTTTGAATTGTACTGTCACGAAGTTGCTCACAATTTCTATTCTTTCTAGTAATATTTATCGATTTTGCGTGAACCATGGTCCACGGTTAAAGTTGCTGTAAGCCGCCGTGTGGCTGCATGATTCCGGTCATTAATATTATATTTATTGTTTCTTGATTGCATCGTGTGATGCCATTTTGTGTGAATCATGGTCCACGACTTCCGTGTGACTGCATGATTTCAGTAATTCATTATTTTCGTATCTGAGCGACCTCGTAACTGCCAAATAATTATCTCTTGTATTTATGACTTTTCTGATTATTTGTGAATCTCTATTATCTTGCTTCTGTAGTCTCTATCTTATTTTGAGCCCTATTGGCTTCATATTTTATTCCATACTCTCTTTGTAATAGTAGTGTGCTTTATATTTTATTTCTGTTATTGCTTATTATATTTTTATTTATTTTTGTGCCTATTGTATCGTATATCGAGTTCTACGGAGTACAAGCGAGCGTAGAATCACCCTTAGATATTACCGCATTTTTCTTTGTTACTATTGACCATTTTATATTATTTTTGCCTGTTATTTATTTCCCCGTATTTTGTTAAATTAAGTTCTGTAAACTATTCTTTTGTATTGCGGTGTATTTTAGTATATTTCTCTATTTTGTAAATTCTCCGAAATTCTCTCACTCTCATAACTTTGTATTTTGGTATTCTCTCAAAAGTTATGTTTAGGAATTCACTATTTAATTCCTCAATTATGTAACGATTGTAATTATCGAATCTACCGTATGAATAATTCTACCGAAGGCTACCTAGTCGATCGTTTGCCGACTTGGTAAATTGTTACTAAATGTCAATCTCTCATCTTGGTTATAATTTATGGTAAATTTGACGTATCATCTATCGAACTACCGTTACGTTGTTTTCTACCGATCGCAGTAAAGCTCTCTCGTTCTAATTAACAGAATAATAATTTTCGTAGCGTCGTTTGCAACTTGGGTAAGATCACGTCGCCCAGTGACGTGTAGTTTTAAGTCAAATCTTGCATTATATCGCCTCTCTCGACCTACGTCTATTTTTCTCTGCTAACTACCGTCTCTCGTGTTAAAGCTACCGTTTACTGCTATTCTACCGATATTTTTGTGAACAACGATTATTTATTTTATTAACTACCGCTATCGATACCACCTTATTTGCCTGTCTCACTCATGTAACCTTCTCGACAATATATGATCGATTGACTTATTCATTTCCCTTTTAACTGGAGTTTATTCTTTATTTGGTTATTTTCTTTAATTCTGGAATTACTGCTAGCTGCCTTGAACTCCGCCACTCTACCGGGATGTACGCGATCGTACCTGTGCCTAGCCAGCCATACAACGGGTTCTCTATTTATCCCTTTTGTACGGTCTTGTGTTAATTTTATTGATTTATGTTATTCTTTGAGAAACGACGCTATCGCGTCTGGCGCCCAACGTACTTATTTTGTTATAGTTTGATATTGCGGATAAGTAGAGAATCGCGCCAAAGTGTCAACGGTAAGTCCTCATCCGAACGTAACAGAATTTAGCGTTACAAATTAGCGCTCGAAGAGGGACAGAAAAGACTTAACGTTACAAATTGGCGCCCAACGTGGGGCCACAAAAGGCCAGCTACAGAAAAATTTCAGTTAATAATTCAATTAAAAACTTGAGAGAGAATAAGAGAGAGAGAGAGTGAAAGAGAGAAATTATTATTAACAAAAGAAACCTTTTCCCGCTTTTATTCAGTCAGTTACTAACCTAAAGATTCAAAAAGATCTGGAAAAACAGTTGATATTGAGTGACCAATCGACCCAAAATATTTAAATATTTAGCGGACCGGACGTCCCGGATTAAAGATATTATTCCGACGACGGTATAATCCCTCGCGAGTCTTACTTCTAGCCGACGCATTGTTCGCGGAGAGCAGCGCGCGGCCGAAAACAATTTTTTCTATCGCCCGCTATAGTTGTTGACGACTCACGAGCGAGACCGTGTTTACTGCTCGTGACCGCGTACTGACACTCAGGATCATCCGTGTTCGTTGCAAGCAGTATTTTAAATCGTAAACAACAATACATGCCTTCGTTGCCATCTGTAAAAGACTCGTGGATATATTCATTAACTGCAGCGGAATTACGTCACGAGCTAAGACAGCGCGCATTATCAGCAGAAGGAACTTTACCGACTTTACGAGATCGTTTAATCCGATTTTACCGAATTTCTCGCGGAGAAATGACTGATCCCGCGACTCCAGATAAAACGATGCTTAATGCCGAAGCCGGCCCCTCGTCTTTACAAATACCGACGGACGAGAGACAAAGCCCACAATCGACGCGTGAAATCGGAATAAGCACAGAAAATAATATGTCGTCAAATCATACTTCTCCCGGTAATATACATGATTCATCGTCAAACCGAAACAGCGCTCCGGCTATCGATGTCAGAGGTTCTTTGGAACACCGAACGCAAAATATAGACACTGCGCGTGAATACCTCCCGATACCGCCTAGCTTTACCGCGCGTCGCGAAGCTCCCCCATTCCATCATAACACGCCGCGACAGCCATTTGACTCATTCCCGACAGCTCAACCGCCGCGTTTTAATAATAACACGCCAAATACGCTCGCCGCACACGAGGCCATGAGAAAATGGAATCTAAAATTTGCAGGAACGCGTAACGAAGACTCCGAAGCTTTCTTAACGCGAATAGAGGAGGGAAGAACCTTGTTTAATTTCCGCGATAATGACATACTTAACAGTCTCCCGTTTTTCCTCTCTGGAGTAGCTTTATACTGGTTCCGAAACAAACGCCCTCAATGGCACGATTTCTCCGATTTTGAACGCGCTTGGCGTTATAGGTTCGGCGACCCGAATTTACAATTCACATTGCGTGAAGAGATCCGTAACCGTACGCAAGGCGAAAACGAGCCAGTCGTTGATTACCTTACCTATATGCGTTCGTATTTTAATCGATTAAATCCCAGATTCTCACACGACGAGGAGATGGATTATGCCTATCGAAACCTGCTACCGCGTTTTCAAGTAGTGATAAGAAGAAGAGAGCTCGAAGATCTGGATGATTTAGAGGATATCGCCCGACAATTAGAGACGAGTTTTGCGGCTAGTAACAGATATCACGTACCACCGACTCCCGAAAACTCACTGCTACCGGAACTAGCATATCGCGGAGCACGCGCTAACTCTCGTCAATCGCGATTCGCGTTAGCCAACTTACATCTAGGGGACGAACCAAACGATGATGTTAATGCTGCGTATAGAACACCTATTCGAGAAAATCGATCAAACCCGAACATCAATAGAAGACCCCCGGATCCTAGACCTGACCCGCGTTATAACCAACGACCACCTAGGAATAATGCCGGCCACCGGAATCATTACCGTCAAAATGAAAATCCGAATAACGTTAACTCGCCTGCAACTTCTACCGCTCCATCTACCGGTTCCAATCCATTTCTACCGTCTACCGAACAAATAACTGCACGCACAAGCTCCAGATTTGTGTGTTACAATTGCCAGCAACCTGGTCATCATCAGAGACAGTGCACCGCGCCGCGCACAAAATTCTGCTTCACGTGCGGATTGACAGGATATACCCGAGCCACATGTACCCGGTGTGCGGAAAACTACCACGGGAACCGCGCGCAAGGGCAACCTCGGAACCCAGACTCACAATAGAGCCCAAAACCTCGCTCGAACAAATTGTCAGACCTTGTTCTTTAGCTACCGAAATTAATAATACTACCGAAATTAATAATACTACCGAAATTATTGATGCTACCGAAATTATTAATACTACCGACATTATTAATACTACTACCGGTCCACCTACTGAACAAACTGACTTTTGCAGTCCAGTCTACCCGCTTCACGGGAAACCACTGTTATTTCTGATTCTCAAAATATGCGATTTACGTGTAACGGCTTTATTTGATTGCGGTTCATCACGAACCTTTGTAAATTTAAAAACTTCGGTATTGATCGAATCGAGAGGTTTCTTAATTCAAAAATCTCATAACGGAGCAGTCGTAACGGCCGCCGGCCGAAAAGCTGACGTCACGGGTGAAATAATCGTGCCGATAGAATTGGAAGGAACTACCCGCGATATTCACGTTCGCGTTATACCTTCCCTTAGCTTTGATTGCATAATAGGTCTAGATTTCATTCACACATTTGATATAATAGTAGATTTCACAGAACCTAACTGGTCATTCAAGTATAATTCTCCCGTAACTTATAAATTTCAAACACACTCCCGATTTACTCCCGATACCCAATGTAACGGAATTGTAGCTCTGAACGACGAGCAGACCGTCAAATTACGGAATTTATTAAAAACAGAGATAGCTCCAGCGTCCGATAAAATAGGTGCGACTAATTTGGCCACCCACCACATAGACGTAGGTGACCATCCCGCGATTAGGCAACGAGCGTATCGAGTATCGCCAAAAATACAAGAAGCTATCGATGAGGAGGTTGATCAAATGCTCGCTAACGGAATTATCGAACCCTCGCATAGCGAATGGGCAAGTCCGATCGTAATGGTTAAAAAACCAAATGGCTCCTACCGTTTTTGCATTGACTTCCGGCAAGTAAATCAGGCATCCAAAAAGGACGCGTATCCGCTACCGCGAATGGACAGCATTCTGGACAAACTCCGATCCGCCCGGTATATTTCGACTATCGACCTAAGTCAGGCATATTTTCAAATCCCTCTAACTCAAGCGAGTCGCGAGGTAACTGCTTTCATTGTTCCCGGTAAAGGACTTTTTCACTTTACGCGAATGCCGTACGGATTAACCGGAGCACCGGCTACGTTCCAACGGTTGTTAGATCGCTTAATTGGACCAGACATGGACCCATACGCTTTTGCCTATCTGGACGACATTATCATCGCCACAAAAACATTTGACGAACATCTCGAGTGGTTACGATGCGTTTTACGAACTATCCGACACGCGAACCTCACGGTCAACCCTGATAAATGTGAATTTTGTTGCTCTGAAGTTAAATATCTCGGCTTTCTAGTTAACGAATATGGGTTACAAATAGATCCAGACAAGATAGCTCCCGTTGTAAATTATCCGGTTCCACATACAGTAAAACAACTGCGTCGATTTTTAGGAATGGCTTCTTGGTACCGAAGGTTTATTCCAAATCTTGCCTCGATAACCGAACCACTGACGCGGCTTTTGCGAAAAACCCAATTATGGACTTGGGCTGAATCGCAATCTCTCGCTTTTGAAGAAATTGAAAACCGATTAACTACCGCTCCGACGCTATCGTGCCCTGATTTTAATATTCCTTTCGTTGTACAAACTGATGCTAGTAATTGCGGACTAGGCGCCGTTCTAACTCAAACCGACCAAGACGGAGAACACGTGATCGCATACGCGAGCAGAACCCTATCGGATGCCGAAAGGAAGTACTCCGCTACCGAACTAGAATGCCTCGCCATTATCTGGGCAATCGGAAAATTCCGACCGTATATCGAAGGGTACCATTTCACGGTCGTGACCGACCATAGCAGCCTCCAATGGCTTCACAAGCGAAAGAATCCTACCGGTCGATTAGCTAGATGGTCACTTGAATTACTTGGCTATGATTTCACTACCGTATACCGTAAAGGCGCCTTGAATCACGTGCCGGACGCACTCTCCCGAATCCCGGAATCTGATGTCACTTTAAATTCATTTTCTACCGCCGATGAAGCTACCGCCACTATCGTACCAGATCAACTAACCTGGTACGACTGCCGGAAACGCGACGTCGAAAACACTCCCGGAAAGTTCCCGGATTGGAAAATAGAAACCGGTCACCTATACGTTCGATGCACGGACCCCTTTAATCGGCACAAGACCTAAACGCTTGGAAATTAGTCATACCCGAAGAGCCACGCGAAACCGTATTACAAGGAGCTCACGATGACCCGCAATCCGGTCATCCGGGAATAGAGAAAACCTACCGCCGTTTAGCTACCCGTTATTATTGGCCCGGAATGTACCATAATACTACCGATTCTACCGTTTCTATCGTCTATCTACCGATTCTACCGTCTCTACCGTTCTCAGCTACCGTCAACCTACCGTAAAGATCTAACTTCATTTCCGCAACGCTAAGCTATCGGAAAACTTAACTCTACCTTCACCGTTCGGGTCATTGTCTAAATTCCACTTTATTTCTACCGTTTGATTTATCCTCAAATGCGTAACTTCATTTCTACCGATTTAAGCTACCGTCAAAACTTTACTTCAGTTCTACCGTTCCGAGCTGTCGTGAAAATTTAACGTCCTTCCTATCGATTTAAGCTACCGTCAAAACTTTACTTCAGTTCTACCGTTCTGAGCTGTCGTGAAAATTTAACGACCTTCCTACCGATTTAAGCTACCGTGAGAAAAAAAAAAAAAAAAAAAACTCCGATTCTGACTTATTCCGTCAACGTTACCTGTTTCGTAATCACTCTAAACAACCCTCTATATCAACTGATTTCTCGCAAAAACCGTCACTGACTGAGGTAAAGGCACAAACTTTTAAACCAAAAGCAAAAACCAACAATCACCGCTCGGTTGTACAAGCCAAAAATTACCTAACTCGCCTTTTGTGTGATCTTTTACCATACTTTTCTGATTTTATTAACTGACGCACACTATCATACGTTAAAAACTACCGAAGCATACGCGTTTTCCATTTCTATCGTCTCTTACGTAATTTCCGTTAATTCTTTTTGCTAGTGTTGTCAATGGACAACGAATTCAATTATTCGTCAGTTCACGGGTCAGCCTCCATGATTTCCAATAAGAGCCTTCGTGACTTTACCTAGGTAGAAGACCTGCCCGGTCTCCCCCTGGGGGGAGGGAGTTGTAACGTGGCGTTTCAGAATCGCCCGTCACAAGGGCACACAACCGCTATTATTTTTAATTTACGCGTCCTCAGCAGGGTACTCCAAACGAACTCGATACAAAATAGGCAATATCTACTTTTAACTAATTCTTTTCTGTAAATTCTTTATTTCGCGCTTCGGCGCAAGCTAACAAGGTACTTGGACGACTACGATCCCGATCAACAAGGGACCACTATCTACCGTTTGCAGCTCTCGACGACTTCGCCTACTGACGGTCTCACCAGTCTACACTGGCTACCTTGGTGCACCTTTATATACACCTGGGGTAGCATCCATCCGAACCTTCCGTATCGCCTCGACTGCCGGTGAACAGGGAGATAAAAATCCTCCCGGCGGCCGGGGGCATCGTTCTTCAAAGAGGAACTAGCCGCCTCCCTATCGACGAGGACCGATTGTGTGGGTCGTGGTCCACGGTTTGGCCAACCGTCTGACTGCACGACCTCAGGTACAGGCAGCTAGCTACTGCCTGTACAAAAGCCGGTGGAGGTGAACAATGAGGCGTCACTCTCCACCCGCTAACTTTGACCGAGAGGCACCCTGGGTGTGCCTCTGTCGAAGAAGTCCCCGAGGATAGGCAGCCTGGACTGCAAACTGGAGCGACTATGAAACCGTACGAGTTGGTGTCAACGACGAAATCGCGAGCAGCACATTGCACAACATCTAGCGGTAATTTTTGGAAAACGTACGACCACGCAGTAACCGATATTCGCCACAGGGGGATGGCCTATTTGCGGTGGGGGTCAAGCGACCAATCAAAGAAGAAGAATCACCTCACGACAACCGCGAGATCGGCGAGCTGAACTACGACCTGCTATTCTACGCTCGACCTGTTGAGGAACAGCTTCGTTTTCGATTATTCTCCCGACCATTACTACCGATTTAAGCTGCCGACACTTTTTCCTTCTTTTGCTACCGACCTATCGTTTATTCTACCGCTATCGTTTTTCCTTCTAAACTCTTTGCATCCTTTTTCCTTTCCTTATCAGTTTTGCTTTTGTGAAGTATAATTTAAATTAGACTCAGTTTGTGTGCCTGAGATCGACCGTTAAGGTAAGGCTTTTGCCTTTGAATTGTACTGTCACGAAGTTGCTCACAATTTCTATTCTTTCTAGTAATATTTATCGATTTTGCGTGAACCATGGTCCACGGTTAAAGTTGCTGTAAGCCGCCGTGTGGCTGCATGATTCCGGTCATTAATATTATATTTATTGTTTCTTGATTGCATCGTGTGATGCCATTTTGTGTGAATCATGGTCCACGACTTCCGTGTGACTGCATGATTTCAGTAATTCATTATTTTCGTATCTGAGCGACCTCGTAACTGCCAAATAATTATCTCTTGTATTTATGACTTTTCTGATTATTTGTGAATCTCTATTATCTTGCTTCTGTAGTCTCTATCTTATTTTGAGCCCTATTGGCTTCATATTTTATTCCATACTCTCTTTGTAATAGTAGTGTGCTTTATATTTTATTTCTGTTATTGCTTATTATATTTTTATTTATTTTTGTGCCTATTGTATCGTATATCGAGTTCTACGGAGTACAAGCGAGCGTAGAATCACCCTTAGATATTACCGCATTTTTCTTTGTTACTATTGACCATTTTATATTATTTTTGCCTGTTATTTATTTCCCCGTATTTTGTTAAATTAAGTTCTGTAAACTATTCTTTTGTATTGCGGTGTATTTTAGTATATTTCTCTATTTTGTAAATTCTCCGAAATTCTCTCACTCTCATAACTTTGTATTTTGGTATTCTCTCAAAAGTTATGTTTAGGAATTCACTATTTAATTCCTCAATTATGTAACGATTGTAATTATCGAATCTACCGTATGAATAATTCTACCGAAGGCTACCTAGTCGATCGTTTGCCGACTTGGTAAATTGTTACTAAATGTCAATCTCTCATCTTGGTTATAATTTATGGTAAATTTGACGTATCATCTATCGAACTACCGTTACGTTGTTTTCTACCGATCGCAGTAAAGCTCTCTCGTTCTAATTAACAGAATAATAATTTTCGTAGCGTCGTTTGCAACTTGGGTAAGATCACGTCGCCCAGTGACGTGTAGTTTTAAGTCAAATCTTGCATTATATCGCCTCTCTCGACCTACGTCTATTTTTCTCTGCTAACTACCGTCTCTCGTGTTAAAGCTACCGTTTACTGCTATTCTACCGATATTTTTGTGAACAACGATTATTTATTTTATTAACTACCGCTATCGATACCACCTTATTTGCCTGTCTCACTCATGTAACCTTCTCGACAATATATGATCGATTGACTTATTCATTTCCCTTTTAACTGGAGTTTATTCTTTATTTGGTTATTTTCTTTAATTCTGGAATTACTGCTAGCTGCCTTGAACTCCGCCACTCTACCGGGATGTACGCGATCGTACCTGTGCCTAGCCAGCCATACAACGGGTTCTCTATTTATCCCTTTTGTACGGTCTTGTGTTAATTTTATTGATTTATGTTATTCTTTGAGAAACGACGCTATCGCGTCTGGCGCCCAACGTACTTATTTTGTTATAGTTTGATATTGCGGATAAGTAGAGAATCGCGCCAAAGTGTCAACGGTAAGTCCTCATCCGAACGTAACAGAATTTAGCGTTACAAATTAGCGCTCGAAGAGGGACAGAAAAGACTTAACGTTACAAATTGGCGCCCAACGTGGGGCCACAAAAGGCCAGCTACAGAAAAATTTCAGTTAATAATTCAATTAAAAACTTGAGAGAGAATAAGAGAGAGAGAGAGTGAAAGAGAGAAATTATTATTAACAAAAGAAACCTTTTCCCGCTTTTATTCAGTCAGTTACTAACCTAAAGATTCAAAAAGATCTGGAAAAACAGTTGATATTGAGTGACCAATCGACCCAAAATATTTAAATATTTAGCGGACCGGACGTCCCGGATTAAAGATATTATTCCGACGACGGTATAATCCCTCGCGAGTCTTACTTCTAGCCGACGCATTGTTCGCGGAGAGCAGCGCGCGGCCGAAAACAATTTTTTCTATCGCCCGCTATAGTTGTTGACGACTCACGAGCGAGACCGTGTTTACTGCTCGTGACCGCGTACTGACACTCAGGATCATCCGTGTTCGTTGCAAGCAGTATTTTAAATCGTAAACAACAATACATGCCTTCGTTGCCATCTGTAAAAGACTCGTGGATATATTCATTAACTGCAGCGGAATTACGTCACGAGCTAAGACAGCGCGCATTATCAGCAGAAGGAACTTTACCGACTTTACGAGATCGTTTAATCCGATTTTACCGAATTTCTCGCGGAGAAATGACTGATCCCGCGACTCCAGATAAAACGATGCTTAATGCCGAAGCCGGCCCCTCGTCTTTACAAATACCGACGGACGAGAGACAAAGCCCACAATCGACGCGTGAAATCGGAATAAGCACAGAAAATAATATGTCGTCAAATCATACTTCTCCCGGTAATATACATGATTCATCGTCAAACCGAAACAGCGCTCCGGCTATCGATGTCAGAGGTTCTTTGGAACACCGAACGCAAAATATAGACACTGCGCGTGAATACCTCCCGATACCGCCTAGCTTTACCGCGCGTCGCGAAGCTCCCCCATTCCATCATAACACGCCGCGACAGCCATTTGACTCATTCCCGACAGCTCAACCGCCGCGTTTTAATAATAACACGCCAAATACGCTCGCCGCACACGAGGCCATGAGAAAATGGAATCTAAAATTTGCAGGAACGCGTAACGAAGACTCCGAAGCTTTCTTAACGCGAATAGAGGAGGGAAGAACCTTGTTTAATTTCCGCGATAATGACATACTTAACAGTCTCCCGTTTTTCCTCTCTGGAGTAGCTTTATACTGGTTCCGAAACAAACGCCCTCAATGGCACGATTTCTCCGATTTTGAACGCGCTTGGCGTTATAGGTTCGGCGACCCGAATTTACAATTCACATTGCGTGAAGAGATCCGTAACCGTACGCAAGGCGAAAACGAGCCAGTCGTTGATTACCTTACCTATATGCGTTCGTATTTTAATCGATTAAATCCCAGATTCTCACACGACGAGGAGATGGATTATGCCTATCGAAACCTGCTACCGCGTTTTCAAGTAGTGATAAGAAGAAGAGAGCTCGAAGATCTGGATGATTTAGAGGATATCGCCCGACAATTAGAGACGAGTTTTGCGGCTAGTAACAGATATCACGTACCACCGACTCCCGAAAACTCACTGCTACCGGAACTAGCATATCGCGGAGCACGCGCTAACTCTCGTCAATCGCGATTCGCGTTAGCCAACTTACATCTAGGGGACGAACCAAACGATGATGTTAATGCTGCGTATAGAACACCTATTCGAGAAAATCGATCAAACCCGAACATCAATAGAAGACCCCCGGATCCTAGACCTGACCCGCGTTATAACCAACGACCACCTAGGAATAATGCCGGCCACCGGAATCATTACCGTCAAAATGAAAATCCGAATAACGTTAACTCGCCTGCAACTTCTACCGCTCCATCTACCGGTTCCAATCCATTTCTACCGTCTACCGAACAAATAACTGCACGCACAAGCTCCAGATTTGTGTGTTACAATTGCCAGCAACCTGGTCATCATCAGAGACAGTGCACCGCGCCGCGCACAAAATTCTGCTTCACGTGCGGATTGACAGGATATACCCGAGCCACATGTACCCGGTGTGCGGAAAACTACCACGGGAACCGCGCGCAAGGGCAACCTCGGAACCCAGACTCACAATAGAGCCCAAAACCTCGCTCGAACAAATTGTCAGACCTTGTTCTTTAGCTACCGAAATTAATAATACTACCGAAATTAATAATACTACCGAAATTATTGATGCTACCGAAATTATTAATACTACCGACATTATTAATACTACTACCGGTCCACCTACTGAACAAACTGACTTTTGCAGTCCAGTCTACCCGCTTCACGGGAAACCACTGTTATTTCTGATTCTCAAAATATGCGATTTACGTGTAACGGCTTTATTTGATTGCGGTTCATCACGAACCTTTGTAAATTTAAAAACTTCGGTATTGATCGAATCGAGAGGTTTCTTAATTCAAAAATCTCATAACGGAGCAGTCGTAACGGCCGCCGGCCGAAAAGCTGACGTCACGGGTGAAATAATCGTGCCGATAGAATTGGAAGGAACTACCCGCGATATTCACGTTCGCGTTATACCTTCCCTTAGCTTTGATTGCATAATAGGTCTAGATTTCATTCACACATTTGATATAATAGTAGATTTCACAGAACCTAACTGGTCATTCAAGTATAATTCTCCCGTAACTTATAAATTTCAAACACACTCCCGATTTACTCCCGATACCCAATGTAACGGAATTGTAGCTCTGAACGACGAGCAGACCGTCAAATTACGGAATTTATTAAAAACAGAGATAGCTCCAGCGTCCGATAAAATAGGTGCGACTAATTTGGCCACCCACCACATAGACGTAGGTGACCATCCCGCGATTAGGCAACGAGCGTATCGAGTATCGCCAAAAATACAAGAAGCTATCGATGAGGAGGTTGATCAAATGCTCGCTAACGGAATTATCGAACCCTCGCATAGCGAATGGGCAAGTCCGATCGTAATGGTTAAAAAACCAAATGGCTCCTACCGTTTTTGCATTGACTTCCGGCAAGTAAATCAGGCATCCAAAAAGGACGCGTATCCGCTACCGCGAATGGACAGCATTCTGGACAAACTCCGATCCGCCCGGTATATTTCGACTATCGACCTAAGTCAGGCATATTTTCAAATCCCTCTAACTCAAGCGAGTCGCGAGGTAACTGCTTTCATTGTTCCCGGTAAAGGACTTTTTCACTTTACGCGAATGCCGTACGGATTAACCGGAGCACCGGCTACGTTCCAACGGTTGTTAGATCGCTTAATTGGACCAGACATGGACCCATACGCTTTTGCCTATCTGGACGACATTATCATCGCCACAAAAACATTTGACGAACATCTCGAGTGGTTACGATGCGTTTTACGAACTATCCGACACGCGAACCTCACGGTCAACCCTGATAAATGTGAATTTTGTTGCTCTGAAGTTAAATATCTCGGCTTTCTAGTTAACGAATATGGGTTACAAATAGATCCAGACAAGATAGCTCCCGTTGTAAATTATCCGGTTCCACATACAGTAAAACAACTGCGTCGATTTTTAGGAATGGCTTCTTGGTACCGAAGGTTTATTCCAAATCTTGCCTCGATAACCGAACCACTGACGCGGCTTTTGCGAAAAACCCAATTATGGACTTGGGCTGAATCGCAATCTCTCGCTTTTGAAGAAATTGAAAACCGATTAACTACCGCTCCGACGCTATCGTGCCCTGATTTTAATATTCCTTTCGTTGTACAAACTGATGCTAGTAATTGCGGACTAGGCGCCGTTCTAACTCAAACCGACCAAGACGGAGAACACGTGATCGCATACGCGAGCAGAACCCTATCGGATGCCGAAAGGAAGTACTCCGCTACCGAACTAGAATGCCTCGCCATTATCTGGGCAATCGGAAAATTCCGACCGTATATCGAAGGGTACCATTTCACGGTCGTGACCGACCATAGCAGCCTCCAATGGCTTCACAAGCGAAAGAATCCTACCGGTCGATTAGCTAGATGGTCACTTGAATTACTTGGCTATGATTTCACTACCGTATACCGTAAAGGCGCCTTGAATCACGTGCCGGACGCACTCTCCCGAATCCCGGAATCTGATGTCACTTTAAATTCATTTTCTACCGCCGATGAAGCTACCGCCACTATCGTACCAGATCAACTAACCTGGTACGACTGCCGGAAACGCGACGTCGAAAACACTCCCGGAAAGTTCCCGGATTGGAAAATAGAAACCGGTCACCTATACGTTCGATGCACGGACCCCTTTAATCGGCACAAGACCTAAACGCTTGGAAATTAGTCATACCCGAAGAGCCACGCGAAACCGTATTACAAGGAGCTCACGATGACCCGCAATCCGGTCATCCGGGAATAGAGAAAACCTACCGCCGTTTAGCTACCCGTTATTATTGGCCCGGAATGTACCATAATACTACCGATTCTACCGTTTCTATCGTCTATCTACCGATTCTACCGTCTCTACCGTTCTCAGCTACCGTCAACCTACCGTAAAGATCTAACTTCATTTCCGCAACGCTAAGCTATCGGAAAACTTAACTCTACCTTCACCGTTCGGGTCATTGTCTAAATTCCACTTTATTTCTACCGTTTGATTTATCCTCAAATGCGTAACTTCATTTCTACCGATTTAAGCTACCGTCAAAACTTTACTTCAGTTCTACCGTTCCGAGCTGTCGTGAAAATTTAACGTCCTTCCTATCGATTTAAGCTACCGTCAAAACTTTACTTCAGTTCTACCGTTCTGAGCTGTCGTGAAAATTTAACGACCTTCCTACCGATTTAAGCTACCGTGAGAAAAAAAAAAAAAAAAAAAACTCCGATTCTGACTTATTCCGTCAACGTTACCTGTTTCGTAATCACTCTAAACAACCCTCTATATCAACTGATTTCTCGCAAAAACCGTCACTGACTGAGGTAAAGGCACAAACTTTTAAACCAAAAGCAAAAACCAACAATCACCGCTCGGTTGTACAAGCCAAAAATTACCTAACTCGCCTTTTGTGTGATCTTTTACCATACTTTTCTGATTTTATTAACTGACGCACACTATCATACGTTAAAAACTACCGAAGCATACGCGTTTTCCATTTCTATCGTCTCTTACGTAATTTCCGTTAATTCTTTTTGCTAGTGTTGTCAATGGACAACGAATTCAATTATTCGTCAGTTCACGGGTCAGCCTCCATGATTTCCAATAAGAGCCTTCGTGACTTTACCTAGGTA
Source organism: Neodiprion pinetum (assembly GCF_021155775.2). Lineage (NCBI taxonomy): Eukaryota > Metazoa > Arthropoda > Insecta > Hymenoptera > Diprionidae > Neodiprion > Neodiprion pinetum. Next base: position 23,033 of record NW_027184529.1, read on the forward strand.
GAAGACCTGCCCGGTCTCCCCCTGGGGGGAGGGAGTTGTAACGTGGCGTTTCAGAATCGCCCGTCACAAGGGCACACAACCGCTATTATTTTTAATTTACGCGTCCTCAGCAGGGTACTCCAAACGAACTCGATACAAAATAGGCAATATCTACTTTTAACTAATTCTTTTCTGTAAATTCTTTATTTCGCGCTTCGGCGCAAGCTAACAAGGTACTTGGACGACTACGATCCCGATCAACAAGGGACCACTATCTACCGTTTGCAGCTCTCGACGACTTCGCCTACTGACGGTCTCACCAGACTACACTGGCTACCTTGGTGCACCTTTATATACACCTGGGGTAGCATCCATCCGAACCTTCCGTATCGCCTCGACTGCCGGTGAACAGGGAGATAAAAATCCTCCCGGCGGCCGGGGGCATCGTTCTTCAAAGAGGAACTAGCCGCCTCCCTATCGACGAGGACCGATTGTGTGGGTCGTGGTCCACGGTTTGGCCAACCGTCTGACTGCACGACCTCAGGTACAGGCAGCTAGCTACTGCCTGTACAAAAGCCGGTGGAGGTGAACAATGAGGCGTCACTCTCCACCCGCTAACTTTGACCGAGAGGCACCCTGGGTGTGCCTCTGTCGAAGAAGTCCCCGAGGATAGGCAGCCTGGACTGCAAACTGGAGCGACTATGAAACCGTACGAGTTGGTGTCAACGACGAAATCGCGAGCAGCACATTGCACAACATCTAGCGGTAATTTTTGGAAAACGTACGACCACGCAGTAACCGATATTCGCCACAGGGGGATGGCCTATTTGCGGTGGGGGTCAAGCGACCAATCAAAGAAGAAGAATCACCTCACGACAACCGCGAGATCGGCGAGCTGAACTACGACCTGCTATTCTACGCTCGACCTGTTGAGGAACAGCTTCGTTTTCGATTATTCTCCCGACCATTACTACCGATTTAAGCTGCCGACACTTTTTCCTTCTTTTGCTACCGACCTATCGTTTATTCTACCGCTATCGTTTTTCCTTCTAAACTCTTTGCATCCTTTTTCCTTTCCTTATCAGTTTTGCTTTTGTGAAGTATAATTTAAATTAGACTCAGTTTGTGTGCCTGAGATCGACCGTTAAGGTAAGGCTTTTGCCTTTGAATTGTACTGTCACGAAGTTGCTCACAATTTCTATTCTTTCTAGTAATATTTATCGATTTTGCGTGAACCATGGTCCACGGTTAAAGTTGCTGTAAGCCGCCGTGTGGCTGCATGATTCCGGTCATTAATATTATATTTATTGTTTCTTGATTGCATCGTGTGATGCCATTTTGTGTGAATCATGGTCCACGACTTCCGTGTGACTGCATGATTTCAGTAATTCATTATTTTCGTATCTGAGCGACCTCGTAACTGCCAAATAATTATCTCTTGTATTTATGACTTTTCTGATTATTTGTGAATCTCTATTATCTTGCTTCTGTAGTCTCTATCTTATTTTGAGCCCTATTGGCTTCATATTTTATTCCATACTCTCTTTGTAATAGTAGTGTGCTTTATATTTTATTTCTGTTATTGCTTATTATATTTTTATTTATTTTTGTGCCTATTGTATCGTATATCGAGTTCTACGGAGTACAAGCGAGCGTAGAATCACCCTTAGATATTACCGCATTTTTCTTTGTTACTATTGACCATTTTATATTATTTTTGCCTGTTATTTATTTCCCCGTATTTTGTTAAATTAAGTTCTGTAAACTATTCTTTTGTATTGCGGTGTATTTTAGTATATTTCTCTATTTTGTAAATTCTCCGAAATTCTCTCACTCTCATAACTTTGTATTTTGGTATTCTCTCAAAAGTTATGTTTAGGAATTCACTATTTAATTCCTCAATTATGTAACGATTGTAATTATCGAATCTACCGTATGAATAATTCTACCGAAGGCTACCTAGTCGATCGTTTGCCGACTTGGTAAATTGTTACTAAATGTCAATCTCTCATCTTGGTTATAATTTATGGTAAATTTGACGTATCATCTATCGAACTACCGTTACGTTGTTTTCTACCGATCGCAGTAAAGCTCTCTCGTTCTAATTAACAGAATAATAATTTTCGTAGCGTCGTTTGCAACTTGGGTAAGATCACGTCGCCCAGTGACGTGTAGTTTTAAGTCAAATCTTGCATTATATCGCCTCTCTCGACCTACGTCTATTTTTCTCTGCTAACTACCGTCTCTCGTGTTAAAGCTACCGTTTACTGCTATTCTACCGATATTTTTGTGAACAACGATTATTTATTTTATTAACTACCGCTATCGATACCACCTTATTTGCCTGTCTCACTCATGTAACCTTCTCGACAATATATGATCGATTGACTTATTCATTTCCCTTTTAACTGGAGTTTATTCTTTATTTGGTTATTTTCTTTAATTCTGGAATTACTGCTAGCTGCCTTGAACTCCGCCACTCTACCGGGATGTACGCGATCGTACCTGTGCCTAGCCAGCCATACAACGGGTTCTCTATTTATCCCTTTTGTACGGTCTTGTGTTAATTTTATTGATTTATGTTATTCTTTGAGAAACGACGCTATCGCGTCTGGCGCCCAACGTACTTATTTTGTTATAGTTTGATATTGCGGATAAGTAGAGAATCGCGCCAAAGTGTCAACGGTAAGTCCTCATCCGAACGTAACAGAATTTAGCGTTACAAATTAGCGCTCGAAGAGGGACAGAAAAGACTTAACGTTACAAATTGGCGCCCAACGTGGGGCCACAAAAGGCCAGCTACAGAAAAATTTCAGTTAATAATTCAATTAAAAACTTGAGAGAGAATAAGAGAGAGAGAGAGTGAAAGAGAGAAATTATTATTAACAAAAGAAACCTTTTCCCGCTTTTATTCAGTCAGTTACTAACCTAAAGATTCAAAAAGATCTGGAAAAACAGTTGATATTGAGTGACCAATCGACCCAAAATATTTAAATATTTAGCGGACCGGACGTCCCGGATTAAAGATATTATTCCGACGACGGTATAATCCCTCGCGAGTCTTACTTCTAGCCGACGCATTGTTCGCGGAGAGCAGCGCGCGGCCGAAAACAATTTTTTCTATCGCCCGCTATAGTTGTTGACGACTCACGAGCGAGACCGTGTTTACTGCTCGTGACCGCGTACTGACACTCAGGATCATCCGTGTTCGTTGCAAGCAGTATTTTAAATCGTAAACAACAATACATGCCTTCGTTGCCATCTGTAAAAGACTCGTGGATATATTCATTAACTGCAGCGGAATTACGTCACGAGCTAAGACAGCGCGCATTATCAGCAGAAGGAACTTTACCGACTTTACGAGATCGTTTAATCCGATTTTACCGAATTTCTCGCGGAGAAATGACTGATCCCGCGACTCCAGATAAAACGATGCTTAATGCCGAAGCCGGCCCCTCGTCTTTACAAATACCGACGGACGAGAGACAAAGCCCACAATCGACGCGTGAAATCGGAATAAGCACAGAAAATAATATGTCGTCAAATCATACTTCTCCCGGTAATATACATGATTCATCGTCAAACCGAAACAGCGCTCCGGCTATCGATGTCAGAGGTTCTTTGGAACACCGAACGCAAAATATAGACACTGCGCGTGAATACCTCCCGATACCGCCTAGCTTTACCGCGCGTCGCGAAGCTCCCCCATTCCATCATAACACGCCGCGACAGCCATTTGACTCATTCCCGACAGCTCAACCGCCGCGTTTTAATAATAACACGCCAAATACGCTCGCCGCACACGAGGCCATGAGAAAATGGAATCTAAAATTTGCAGGAACGCGTAACGAAGACTCCGAAGCTTTCTTAACGCGAATAGAGGAGGGAAGAACCTTGTTTAATTTCCGCGATAATGACATACTTAACAGTCTCCCGTTTTTCCTCTCTGGAGTAGCTTTATACTGGTTCCGAAACAAACGCCCTCAATGGCACGATTTCTCCGATTTTGAACGCGCTTGGCGTTATAGGTTCGGCGACCCGAATTTACAATTCACATTGCGTGAAGAGATCCGTAACCGTACGCAAGGCGAAAACGAGCCAGTCGTTGATTACCTTACCTATATGCGTTCGTATTTTAATCGATTAAATCCCAGATTCTCACACGACGAGGAGATGGATTATGCCTATCGAAACCTGCTACCGCGTTTTCAAGTAGTGATAAGAAGAAGAGAGCTCGAAGATCTGGATGATTTAGAGGATATCGCCCGACAATTAGAGACGAGTTTTGCGGCTAGTAACAGATATCACGTACCACCGACTCCCGAAAACTCACTGCTACCGGAACTAGCATATCGCGGAGCACGCGCTAACTCTCGTCAATCGCGATTCGCGTTAGCCAACTTACATCTAGGGGACGAACCAAACGATGATGTTAATGCTGCGTATAGAACACCTATTCGAGAAAATCGATCAAACCCGAACATCAATAGAAGACCCCCGGATCCTAGACCTGACCCGCGTTATAACCAACGACCACCTAGGAATAATGCCGGCCACCGGAATCATTACCGTCAAAATGAAAATCCGAATAACGTTAACTCGCCTGCAACTTCTACCGCTCCATCTACCGGTTCCAATCCATTTCTACCGTCTACCGAACAAATAACTGCACGCACAAGCTCCAGATTTGTGTGTTACAATTGCCAGCAACCTGGTCATCATCAGAGACAGTGCACCGCGCCGCGCACAAAATTCTGCTTCACGTGCGGATTGACAGGATATACCCGAGCCACATGTACCCGGTGTGCGGAAAACTACCACGGGAACCGCGCGCAAGGGCAACCTCGGAACCCAGACTCACAATAGAGCCCAAAACCTCGCTCGAACAAATTGTCAGACCTTGTTCTTTAGCTACCGAAATTAATAATACTACCGAAATTAATAATACTACCGAAATTATTGATGCTACCGAAATTATTAATACTACCGACATTATTAATACTACTACCGGTCCACCTACTGAACAAACTGACTTTTGCAGTCCAGTCTACCCGCTTCACGGGAAACCACTGTTATTTCTGATTCTCAAAATATGCGATTTACGTGTAACGGCTTTATTTGATTGCGGTTCATCACGAACCTTTGTAAATTTAAAAACTTCGGTATTGATCGAATCGAGAGGTTTCTTAATTCAAAAATCTCATAACGGAGCAGTCGTAACGGCCGCCGGCCGAAAAGCTGACGTCACGGGTGAAATAATCGTGCCGATAGAATTGGAAGGAACTACCCGCGATATTCACGTTCGCGTTATACCTTCCCTTAGCTTTGATTGCATAATAGGTCTAGATTTCATTCACACATTTGATATAATAGTAGATTTCACAGAACCTAACTGGTCATTCAAGTATAATTCTCCCGTAACTTATAAATTTCAAACACACTCCCGATTTACTCCCGATACCCAATGTAACGGAATTGTAGCTCTGAACGACGAGCAGACCGTCAAATTACGGAATTTATTAAAAACAGAGATAGCTCCAGCGTCCGATAAAATAGGTGCGACTAATTTGGCCACCCACCACATAGACGTAGGTGACCATCCCGCGATTAGGCAACGAGCGTATCGAGTATCGCCAAAAATACAAGAAGCTATCGATGAGGAGGTTGATCAAATGCTCGCTAACGGAATTATCGAACCCTCGCATAGCGAATGGGCAAGTCCGATCGTAATGGTTAAAAAACCAAATGGCTCCTACCGTTTTTGCATTGACTTCCGGCAAGTAAATCAGGCATCCAAAAAGGACGCGTATCCGCTACCGCGAATGGACAGCATTCTGGACAAACTCCGATCCGCCCGGTATATTTCGACTATCGACCTAAGTCAGGCATATTTTCAAATCCCTCTAACTCAAGCGAGTCGCGAGGTAACTGCTTTCATTGTTCCCGGTAAAGGACTTTTTCACTTTACGCGAATGCCGTACGGATTAACCGGAGCACCGGCTACGTTCCAACGGTTGTTAGATCGCTTAATTGGACCAGACATGGACCCATACGCTTTTGCCTATCTGGACGACATTATCATCGCCACAAAAACATTTGACGAACATCTCGAGTGGTTACGATGCGTTTTACGAACTATCCGACACGCGAACCTCACGGTCAACCCTGATAAATGTGAATTTTGTTGCTCTGAAGTTAAATATCTCGGCTTTCTAGTTAACGAATATGGGTTACAAATAGATCCAGACAAGATAGCTCCCGTTGTAAATTATCCGGTTCCACATACAGTAAAACAACTGCGTCGATTTTTAGGAATGGCTTCTTGGTACCGAAGGTTTATTCCAAATCTTGCCTCGATAACCGAACCACTGACGCGGCTTTTGCGAAAAACCCAATTATGGACTTGGGCTGAATCGCAATCTCTCGCTTTTGAAGAAATTGAAAACCGATTAACTACCGCTCCGACGCTATCGTGCCCTGATTTTAATATTCCTTTCGTTGTACAAACTGATGCTAGTAATTGCGGACTAGGCGCCGTTCTAACTCAAACCGACCAAGACGGAGAACACGTGATCGCATACGCGAGCAGAACCCTATCGGATGCCGAAAGGAAGTACTCCGCTACCGAACTAGAATGCCTCGCCATTATCTGGGCAATCGGAAAATTCCGACCGTATATCGAAGGGTACCATTTCACGGTCGTGACCGACCATAGCAGCCTCCAATGGCTTCACAAGCGAAAGAATCCTACCGGTCGATTAGCTAGATGGTCACTTGAATTACTTGGCTATGATTTCACTACCGTATACCGTAAAGGCGCCTTGAATCACGTGCCGGACGCACTCTCCCGAATCCCGGAATCTGATGTCACTTTAAATTCATTTTCTACCGCCGATGAAGCTACCGCCACTATCGTACCAGATCAACTAACCTGGTACGACTGCCGGAAACGCGACGTCGAAAACACTCCCGGAAAGTTCCCGGATTGGAAAATAGAAACCGGTCACCTATACGTTCGATGCACGGACCCCTTTAATCGGCACAAGACCTAAACGCTTGGAAATTAGTCATACCCGAAGAGCCACGCGAAACCGTATTACAAGGAGCTCACGATGACCCGCAATCCGGTCATCCGGGAATAGAGAAAACCTACCGCCGTTTAGCTACCCGTTATTATTGGCCCGGAATGTACCATAATACTACCGATTCTACCGTTTCTATCGTCTATCTACCGATTCTACCGTCTCTACCGTTCTCAGCTACCGTCAACCTACCGTAAAGATCTAACTTCATTTCCGCAACGCTAAGCTATCGGAAAACTTAACTCTACCTTCACCGTTCGGGTCATTGTCTAAATTCCACTTTATTTCTACCGTTTGATTTATCCTCAAATGCGTAACTTCATTTCTACCGATTTAAGCTACCGTCAAAACTTTACTTCAGTTCTACCGTTCCGAGCTGTCGTGAAAATTTAACGTCCTTCCTATCGATTTAAGCTACCGTCAAAACTTTACTTCAGTTCTACCGTTCTGAGCTGTCGTGAAAATTTAACGACCTTCCTACCGATTTAAGCTACCGTGAGAAAAAAAAAAAAAAAAAAAACTCCGATTCTGACTTATTCCGTCAACGTTACCTGTTTCGTAATCACTCTAAACAACCCTCTATATCAACTGATTTCTCGCAAAAACCGTCACTGACTGAGGTAAAGGCACAAACTTTTAAACCAAAAGCAAAAACCAACAATCACCGCTCGGTTGTACAAGCCAAAAATTACCTAACTCGCCTTTTGTGTGATCTTTTACCATACTTTTCTGATTTTATTAACTGACGCACACTATCATACGTTAAAAACTACCGAAGCATACGCGTTTTCCATTTCTATCGTCTCTTACGTAATTTCCGTTAATTCTTTTTGCTAGTGTTGTCAATGGACAACGAATTCAATTATTCGTCAGTTCACGGGTCAGCCTCCATGATTTCCAATAAGAGCCTTCGTGACTTTACCTAGGTAGAAGACCTGCCCGGTCTCCCCCTGGGGGGAGGGAGTTGTAACGTGGCGTTTCAGAATCGCCCGTCACAAGGGCACACAACCGCTATTATTTTTAATTTACGCGTCCTCAGCAGGGTACTCCAAACGAACTCGATACAAAATAGGCAATATCTACTTTTAACTAATTCTTTTCTGTAAATTCTTTATTTCGCGCTTCGGCGCAAGCTAACAAGGTACTTGGACGACTACGATCCCGATCAACAAGGGACCACTATCTACCGTTTGCAGCTCTCGACGACTTCGCCTACTGACGGTCTCACCAGACTACACTGGCTACCTTGGTGCACCTTTATATACACCTGGGGTAGCATCCATCCGAACCTTCCGTATCGCCTCGACTGCCGGTGAACAGGGAGATAAAAATCCTCCCGGCGGCCGGGGGCATCGTTCTTCAAAGAGGAACTAGCCGCCTCCCTATCGACGAGGACCGATTGTGTGGGTCGTGGTCCACGGTTTGGCCAACCGTCTGACTGCACGACCTCAGGTACAGGCAGCTAGCTACTGCCTGTACAAAAGCCGGTGGAGGTGAACAATGAGGCGTCACTCTCCACCCGCTAACTTTGACCGAGAGGCACCCTGGGTGTGCCTCTGTCGAAGAAGTCCCCGAGGATAGGCAGCCTGGACTGCAAACTGGAGCGACTATGAAACCGTACGAGTTGGTGTCAACGACGAAATCGCGAGCAGCACATTGCACAACATCTAGCGGTAATTTTTGGAAAACGTACGACCACGCAGTAACCGATATTCGCCACAGGGGGATGGCCTATTTGCGGTGGGGGTCAAGCGACCAATCAAAGAAGAAGAATCACCTCACGACAACCGCGAGATCGGCGAGCTGAACTACGACCTGCTATTCTACGCTCGACCTGTTGAGGAACAGCTTCGTTTTCGATTATTCTCCCGACCATTACTACCGATTTAAGCTGCCGACACTTTTTCCTTCTTTTGCTACCGACCTATCGTTTATTCTACCGCTATCGTTTTTCCTTCTAAACTCTTTGCATCCTTTTTCCTTTCCTTATCAGTTTTGCTTTTGTGAAGTATAATTTAAATTAGACTCAGTTTGTGTGCCTGAGATCGACCGTTAAGGTAAGGCTTTTGCCTTTGAATTGTACTGTCACGAAGTTGCTCACAATTTCTATTCTTTCTAGTAATATTTATCGATTTTGCGTGAACCATGGTCCACGGTTAAAGTTGCTGTAAGCCGCCGTGTGGCTGCATGATTCCGGTCATTAATATTATATTTATTGTTTCTTGATTGCATCGTGTGATGCCATTTTGTGTGAATCATGGTCCACGACTTCCGTGTGACTGCATGATTTCAGTAATTCATTATTTTCGTATCTGAGCGACCTCGTAACTGCCAAATAATTATCTCTTGTATTTATGACTTTTCTGATTATTTGTGAATCTCTATTATCTTGCTTCTGTAGTCTCTATCTTATTTTGAGCCCTATTGGCTTCATATTTTATTCCATACTCTCTTTGTAATAGTAGTGTGCTTTATATTTTATTTCTGTTATTGCTTATTATATTTTTATTTATTTTTGTGCCTATTGTATCGTATATCGAGTTCTACGGAGTACAAGCGAGCGTAGAATCACCCTTAGATATTACCGCATTTTTCTTTGTTACTATTGACCATTTTATATTATTTTTGCCTGTTATTTATTTCCCCGTATTTTGTTAAATTAAGTTCTGTAAACTATTCTTTTGTATTGCGGTGTATTTTAGTATATTTCTCTATTTTGTAAATTCTCCGA
>NW_027184530.1:0-2500 GCF_021155775.2 Neodiprion pinetum
ATTTTGGCAAATGCTTTCGCTTCTGTCCGTCTTGCGACGATCCAAGAATTTCACCTCTAACGTCGCAATACGAATGCCCCCATCTGTCCCTATTAATCATTACCTCGGGGTTCCGAAAACCAACAAAATAGAACCGAGGTCCTATTCCATTATTCCATGCACACAGTATTCAGGCGAAAATAGCCTGCTTTAAGCACTCTAATTTGTTCAAAGTAAACGTACCGGCCCACCTCGACACTCAGTGAAGAGCACCGCGATGGGATATTAGTTGGGCCGCCCCGGAGGGCTAAGCCCACCGGTAGGACGTCCCACAATCATGCCAGTTAGACACCGCGAGCGGTGAACCGACAGCGTGGGACACAGATTCAACTACGAGCTTTTTAACCGCAACAACTTTAATATACGCTATTGGAGCTGGAATTACCGCGGCTGCTGGCACCAGACTTGCCCTCCAATGGAGCCTCGTTAAAGGATTTAAAGTGTACTCATTCCGATTACGGGGCCTCGGATGAGTCCCGTATCGTTATTTTTCGTCACTACCTCCCCGTGCCGGGAGTGGGTAATTTGCGCGCCTGCTGCCTTCCTTGGATGTGGTAGCCGTTTCTCAGGCTCCCTCTCCGGAATCGAACCCTGATTCCCCGTTACCCGTTACAACCATGGTAGGCGCAGAGCCTACCATCGACAGTTGATAAGGCAGACATTTGAAAGAAGCGTCGCCGGTACGAGACCGTGCGATCAGCCCAAAGTTATTCAGAGTCACCAAGGTAAACGGCGGACGGGACGTACCCGCCGCCGATTGGTTTTGATCTAATAAAAGCATTCCTTCCATCTCTGGTCGGAACTCTGTTTGCATGTATTAGCTCTAGAATTACCACAGTTATCCAAGTAAATGTGTGTACGATCTAAGAAACCATAACTGATTTAATGAGCCATTCGCGGTTTCACCTTAATTTGGCTTGCACTGAGACATGCATGGCTTAATCTTTGAGACAAGCATATGACTACTGGCAGGATCAACCAGGGAGCTTCGATACAAAATCTCGGCTCGGACGTGCGCCACCCATCGCCGACCGGGTCTCGTAGCCCGGTCGGCCGCGCGTCTACTGTAAGTTTCGGGACTGCACGCAGGCAGCCCCGGATCCGTGTGCCGCCACCTTCGACACTCGGCTTATAAGCGTTCGAACGATCTCCCGTACCCGTCGGCTAGATTGAAAGCGTCTGGGATACGTTGTTATAACATCTCTGGTCTTTGAGTGTACGCTCGGAAAGAAGCGAGTTGACGCGTGCGTTGGAGCGTTCGGCCTTCCGTGTTTCACGGAGAGCCGAACTTCTTGGTACCGCGTCAAGGGCCATTCGGTCTGAGACACCGACCCGCGGTAATGCAGTGACGATAGATGAAACAACGCGAGTCGCGTAGTTTCTTTGGTACGAGGCACGGAACGGTCCGCGAACGCCCGCTCCTGGTCTACGCCGAAGTACGTATCGTGCTCGAGCACGTACCGGTACGGCGTAGCAGGCGGACGACGGGAGACCGGCCCGACCGACTCGCTCCTCTTACTAGTAGGAGCCTGGCCGCTAGGACGTCGGCGCCGGTACGGTGGTAGCACGGTCGGCTTACGGGGCGAAACCTCCGCGGGCTATCGAAAAAATTTCGAACTCCGGGAACTTTGTCGAAATTAACCGAGGCTCATATGACGATGTTCCGACAGGCTCCCGGCCCGGATCGACTCCGGGACGCCGCGCATCGCCTTTCGGTCGACTCGGACCGAAATTTTTACAAGTCCCGTCTGTCCGGATCGACTCCGGGACGCCGCGCGTCGCCTTTCGCTCGACTCGTACCGCAGCTTCGACGAGTCCCGTCGGCCCGTATCGACTCCGGCACGCCGCGCATCGCCTTTCTGTCGACTCGGACCGTAATTTTTACAAGTCCCGTCGGCCCGGATCGAATCCGGGACGCCGCGCATCGCCTTTCTGTCGACTCGGACCGAAAGTTTCGCAAGTCGACGTCGGCCCGGATCGACTCCGGGACGCCGCGCGTCGCCTTTCGCTCGACTCGGACCGGAATTTTCACAAGTCCCGTCTGTCCGGATCGACTCCGGGACGCCGCGCGTCGCCTTTCGCTCGACTCGGACCGGAATTTTCACAAGTCCCGTCGGCCCGGATCGAATCCGGGACGCCGCGCATCGCCTTTCTGTCGACTCGGACCGAAAGTTTCACAAGTCGACGTCGGCCCGGATCGACTCCGGGACGCCGCGCGTCGCCTTTCGCTCGACTCGGACCGAAATTTTCACAAGTCCCGTCTGTCCGGATCGACTCCGGGACGCCGCGCGTCGCCTTTCGCTCGACTCGTACCGCAGCTTCAACGAGTCCCGTCGGCCCGTATCGACTCCGGGACGCCGCGCATCGCCTCTCGGTCGACTCGGACCGAAAGTTTTACAAGTCCCGTCTGTCCGGATCGACTCCGGGACGCCGCGCATCGCCTTTCTGTCGACTCGGACCG
>NW_027184530.1:22500-25000 GCF_021155775.2 Neodiprion pinetum
CTACTGGCAGGATCAACCAGGGAGCTTCGATACAAAATCTCGGCTCGGACGTGCGCCACCCATCGCCGACCGGGTCTCGTAGCCCGGTCGGCCGCGCGTCTACTGTAAGTTTCGGGACTGCACGCAGGCAGCCCCGGATCCGTGTGCCGCCACCTTCGACACTCGGCTTATAAGCGTTCGAACGATCTCCCGTACCCGTCGGCTAGATTGAAAGCGTCTGGGATACGTTGTTATAACATCTCTGGTCTTTGAGTGTACGCTCGGAAAGAAGCGAGTTGACGCGTGCGTTGGAGCGTTCGGCCTTCCGTGTTTCACGGAGAGCCGAACTTCTTGGTACCGCGTCAAGGGCCATTCGGTCTGAGACACCGACCCGCGGTAATGCAGTGACGATAGATGAAACAACGCGAGTCGCGTAGTTTCTTTGGTACGAGGCACGGAACGGTCCGCGAACGCCCGCTCCTGGTCTACGCCGAAGTACGTATCGTGCTCGAGCACGTACCGGTACGGCGTAGCAGGCGGACGACGGGAGACCGGCCCGACCGACTCGCTCCTCTTACTAGTAGGAGCCTGGCCGCTAGGACGTCGGCGCCGGTACGGTGGTAGCACGGTCGGCTTACGGGGCGAAACCTCCGCGGGCTATCGAAAAAATTTCGAACTCCGGGAACTTTGTCGAAATTAACCGAGGCTCATATGACGATGTTCCGACAGGCTCCCGGCCCGGATCGACTCCGGGACGCCGCGCATCGCCTTTCGGTCGACTCGGACCGAAATTTTTACAAGTCCCGTCTGTCCGGATCGACTCCGGGACGCCGCGCGTCGCCTTTCGCTCGACTCGTACCGCAGCTTCGACGAGTCCCGTCGGCCCGTATCGACTCCGGCACGCCGCGCATCGCCTTTCTGTCGACTCGGACCGTAATTTTTACAAGTCCCGTCGGCCCGGATCGAATCCGGGACGCCGCGCATCGCCTTTCTGTCGACTCGGACCGAAAGTTTCGCAAGTCGACGTCGGCCCGGATCGACTCCGGGACGCCGCGCGTCGCCTTTCGCTCGACTCGGACCGGAATTTTCACAAGTCCCGTCTGTCCGGATCGACTCCGGGACGCCGCGCGTCGCCTTTCGCTCGACTCGGACCGGAATTTTCACAAGTCCCGTCGGCCCGGATCGAATCCGGGACGCCGCGCATCGCCTTTCTGTCGACTCGGACCGAAAGTTTCACAAGTCGACGTCGGCCCGGATCGACTCCGGGACGCCGCGCGTCGCCTTTCGCTCGACTCGGACCGAAATTTTCACAAGTCCCGTCTGTCCGGATCGACTCCGGGACGCCGCGCGTCGCCTTTCGCTCGACTCGTACCGCAGCTTCAACGAGTCCCGTCGGCCCGTATCGACTCCGGGACGCCGCGCATCGCCTCTCGGTCGACTCGGACCGAAAGTTATTACAAGTCCCGTCTGTCCGGATCGACTCCGGGACGCCGCGCATCGCCTTTCTGTCGACTCGGACCGAAACTTCGTCGAGTCCCGTCGGCCCGTATCGACTCCGGCACGCCGCGCATCGCCTTTCGCTCGACTCGTACCGCAGCTTCGACGAGTCCCGTCGGCCCGTATCGACTCCGGGACGCCGCGCATCGCCTCTCGGTCGACTCGGACCGAAAGTTTTACAAGTCCCGTCTGTCCGGAACGACTCCGGGACGCCGCGCGTCGCCTTTCGCTCGACTCGTACCGCAGCTTCGACGAGTCCCGTCGGCCCGTATCGACTCCGGGACGCCGCGCATCGCCTCTCGGTCGACTCGGACCCAAAGTTTTACAAGTCCCGTCTGTCCGGATCGACTCCGGTACGCCGCGCGTCGCCTTTCGCTCGACCCGGACCGAAATTTTCACAAGTCCGGTCGGCCCGTATCGACTCCGGGACGCCGCGCATCGCCTCTCGGTCGACTCGGACCGAAATTTTCACAAGTCCCGTCGGCCCGGATCGACTCCGGTACGCCGCGCGTCGCCTTTCGCTCGACTCGGACCGAAATTTTCACAAATCCGGTCGGCCCGGATCGACTCCGGTACGCCGCGCGTCGCCTTTCGCTCGACTCGGACCGTAATTTTTACAAGTCCCGTCTGTCCGGATCGACCCCGGGACGCCGCGCGTCGCCTTTCGCTCGACTCGTACCGCAGCTTCAACGAGTCCCGTCGGCCCGGATCGACTCCGGGAGGCCGCGCATCGCCCTCCGCTTGACTCGGAACGAAACTTCACTGAGTCCCGTCGGCCCGTATCGACTCCGGTACGCCGCGCGTCGCCTTTCGCTCGACCCGGACCGAAATTTTCACAAGTCCCGTCGGCCCGGATCGACTCCGGTACGCCGCGCGTCGCCTTTCGCTCGACTCGGACCGAAATTTTCACAAATCCGGTCGGCCCGGATCGACCCCGGGACGCCGCGCGTCGCCTTTCGCTCGACTCGTACCGCAGCTTCAACGAGTCCCGTCGGCCCGGATCGACTCCGGGAGGCCGCGCATC
>NW_027184530.1:30000-32611 GCF_021155775.2 Neodiprion pinetum
AAACGACCGTAAACACGCCCGCCGTACGGGAGACCCGAGAGCCCCCCGCGGCGAAGCGTGGACGGAAAACTTCATCACATGAGCGGCGAACCGACCGCGCGCGGTCTGTGTGTCGCCGTGCCGAATTCGTTCGTTCTCTCGACTATCGCTAGCACCGGAACGTGACGAACGGCAGCGACAGCTCGACCCCGCGATCTGCGGCGACGCGTCGTGACCGTGACATACGTGTTCGTTTGAGGCGACGCGACCTTTGTTTGAGGCTGCGAACGCCCAGTCATTCGCTCGCGAAGGCACGGTGCGCTGTGTTCCCCCGGGTCGGGGGTTTTCGCGGCACCGTTGCCTACGGAGCAGTCTGTCGTTGTTAAACGACCCTCAGCCAGGCGTGGTCCGGGAATTGTATCCGTGGACCGCAATGTGCGTTCGAAATGTCGATGTTCATGTGTCCTGCAGTTCACAAGTTGACGCGCAATTAGCTGCGTTCTTCATCGACCCACGAGCCAAGTGATCCACCGTTCAGGGTAATCATATATGTGAATTTTGCATTAAAAATGCTAAAATTACGGTTGTTACCGGCTTTCTGTGGTCGTGAGCGCGGCGCCGCGTGCGTCAGCCCTTGCGCGGTTGCGCGCGGGAAGGAACGCGCGCCGCGCGTCAAATTTCGTTCGTGCGATAGTTCAAGAGCCGACGTCGCCTCGAGTTCACGGGTCGTCTGCCGGAATTGACCGGCGCCGGACCCGATCGGCTCGCAATGCAAACGATTGACGGCGGACGGCAGTGGGCCGCGTCAGCGAGTCCCGGGCATCGCTGCCCTCGACGCTGACGCGAGCTTCCTCGTACGGGCGAAAATTCTCTCCGAAGCCTACCGCGTTCGCGGCCTGCGTCCGGGGTGTAACGGCGTTGCACCGAGGACACCCGGGCGCAGACAGGCTGCCCGCGAAGAAGCGCTGAGACCAGCTTCGCACGTCTCCCTCGTACGACCTGACCGGGTCGAACGAGTCGAGGCGGACCGCGGAGCGGTCCCCTCTCGGCACCGAGTCGGCCGGAGGCGCGAACGACCCGCCGCTGCTCCGCGCTGGACGCGGAGCGACGGGTCGACGCCTCGGCGCGAGTCGGTCGTCGGGCGGTTTTAGCCGGCGACTGCGCTCGTCGCGACCGCGGCGAACGCCGGACCCATCGGATCCGGCGTCAGCACCGCGTTCGTTGTCACGACGATTGTGTTGCGCGCCGCGGCAACCGGGCCCGACCGTTACGTCGTTCAAACTTTTGTGAAATTTTGTTCGCGACACGTGGGCGTGACACGCCGCTCTCGCGGCGAGACAGCCCCGCGCGCTTACGAGTCGCTGCTTCGGCAGTACGAAACGTTAATGATCCTTCCGCAGGTTCACCTACGGAAACCTTGTTACGACTTTTACTTCCTCTAAATGATCAAGTTTGGTCATCTTCCCGGCAACATCGGCAATGCCGAGACATTGCCGCGTACCAGTCCGAAGACCTCACTAAATCATTCAATCGGTAGTAGCGACGGGCGGTGTGTACAAAGGGCAGGGACGTAATCAACGCGAGCTTATGACTCGCGCTTACTGGGAATTCCTCGTTCATGGGGAATAATTGCAAGCCCCAATCCCTAGCACGAAGGAGGTTCAGCGGGTTACCCGGGCCTTTCGGCCAGGGAAGACACGCTGATTCCTTCAGTGTAGCGCGCGTGCGGCCCAGAACATCTAAGGGCATCACAGACCTGTTATTGCTCAATCTCGTGCGGCTAGAAGCCGCCTGTCCCTCTAAGAAGATTTATTTGTACGCCGGTAGTAAAAACCGCCCGACCGAGGCCGGGGGCCTTCGAGATACCGGAAGGTACGCCTATTTAGCAGGCTAGAGTCTCGTTCGTTATCGGAATTAACCAGACAAATCGCTCCACCAACTAAGAACGGCCATGCACCACCACCCACCGAATCAAGAAAGAGCTCTCAATCTGTCAATCCTTCCGGTGTCCGGGCCTGGTGAGGTTTCCCGTGTTGGAGTCAAATTAAGCCGCAGGCTCCACTCCTGGTGGTGCCCTTCCGTCAATTCCTTTAAGTTTCAGCTTTGCAACCATACTTCCCCCGGAACCCAAAAGCTTTGGTTTCCCGGAAGCTGCCCGCCGAGTCATCGGAGGAACTTCGGCGGATCGCTAGCTGGCATCGTTTATGGTTAGAACTAGGGCGGTATCTGATCGCCTTCGAACCTCTAACTTTCGTTCTTGATTAAAGAAAACATTTTTGGCAAATGCTTTCGCTTCTGTCCGTCTTGCGACGATCCAAGAATTTCACCTCTAACGTCGCAATACGAATGCCCCCATCTGTCCCTATTAATCATTACCTCGGGGTTCCGAAAACCAACAAAATAGAACCGAGGTCCTATTCCATTATTCCATGCACACAGTATTCAGGCGAAAATAGCCTGCTTTAAGCACTCTAATTTGTTCAAAGTAAACGTACCGGCCCACCTCGACACTCAGTGAAGAGCACCGCGATGGGATATTAGTTGGGCCGCCCCGGAGGGCTAAGCCCACCGGTAGGACGTCCCACAATCATGCCAGTTAGACACCGCGAGCGGTGAACCGACAGCGTGGGAC
>NW_027184531.1:25000-27500 GCF_021155775.2 Neodiprion pinetum
TCGTTCCGAGTCAAGCGGAGGGCGATGCGCGGCCTCCCGGAGTCGATCCGGGCCGACGGGACTCGTTGAAGCTGCGGTACGAGTCGAGCGAAAGGCGACGCGCGGCGTCCCGGGGTCGATCCGGGCCGACCGGATTTGTGAAAATTTCGGTCCGAGTCGAGCGAAAGGCGACGCGCGGCGTACCGGAGTCGATCCGGGCCGACGGGACTTGTGAAAATTTCGGTCCGGGTCGAGCGAAAGGCGACGCGCGGCGTACCGGAGTCGATACGGGCCGACGGGACTCAGTGAAGTTTCGTTCCGAGTCAAGCGGAGGGCGATGCGCGGCCTCCCGGAGTCGATCCGGGCCGACGGGACTCGTTGAAGCTGCGGTACGAGTCGAGCGAAAGGCGACGCGCGGCGTCCCGGGGTCGATCCGGACAGACGGGACTTGTAAAAATTACGGTCCGAGTCGAGCGAAAGGCGACGCGCGGCGTACCGGAGTCGATCCGGGCCGACCGGATTTGTGAAAATTTCGGTCCGAGTCGAGCGAAAGGCGACGCGCGGCGTACCGGAGTCGATCCGGGCCGACGGGACTTGTGAAAATTTCGGTCCGAGTCGACCGAGAGGCGATGCGCGGCGTCCCGGAGTCGATACGGGCCGACCGGACTTGTGAAAATTTCGGTCCGGGTCGAGCGAAAGGCGACGCGCGGCGTACCGGAGTCGATCCGGACAGACGGGACTTGTAAAACTTTGGGTCCGAGTCGACCGAGAGGCGATGCGCGGCGTCCCGGAGTCGATACGGGCCGACGGGACTCGTCGAAGCTGCGGTACGAGTCGAGCGAAAGGCGACGCGCGGCGTCCCGGAGTCGTTCCGGACAGACGGGACTTGTAAAACTTTCGGTCCGAGTCGACCGAGAGGCGATGCGCGGCGTCCCGGAGTCGATACGGGCCGACGGGACTCGTCGAAGCTGCGGTACGAGTCGAGCGAAAGGCGATGCGCGGCGTGCCGGAGTCGATACGGGCCGACGGGACTCGACGAAGTTTCGGTCCGAGTCGACAGAAAGGCGATGCGCGGCGTCCCGGAGTCGATCCGGACAGACGGGACTTGTAAAACTTTCGGTCCGAGTCGACCGAGAGGCGATGCGCGGCGTCCCGGAGTCGATACGGGCCGACGGGACTCGTTGAAGCTGCGGTACGAGTCGAGCGAAAGGCGACGCGCGGCGTCCCGGAGTCGATCCGGACAGACGGGACTTGTGAAAATTTCGGTCCGAGTCGAGCGAAAGGCGACGCGCGGCGTCCCGGAGTCGATCCGGGCCGACGTCGACTTGTGAAACTTTCGGTCCGAGTCGACAGAAAGGCGATGCGCGGCGTCCCGGATTCGATCCGGGCCGACGGGACTTGTGAAAATTCCGGTCCGAGTCGAGCGAAAGGCGACGCGCGGCGTCCCGGAGTCGATCCGGACAGACGGGACTTGTGAAAATTCCGGTCCGAGTCGAGCGAAAGGCGACGCGCGGCGTCCCGGAGTCGATCCGGGCCGACGTCGACTTGCGAAACTTTCGGTCCGAGTCGACAGAAAGGCGATGCGCGGCGTCCCGGATTCGATCCGGGCCGACGGGACTTGTAAAAATTACGGTCCGAGTCGACAGAAAGGCGATGCGCGGCGTGCCGGAGTCGATACGGGCCGACGGGACTCGTCGAAGCTGCGGTACGAGTCGAGCGAAAGGCGACGCGCGGCGTCCCGGAGTCGATCCGGACAGACGGGACTTGTAAAAATTTCGGTCCGAGTCGACCGAAAGGCGATGCGCGGCGTCCCGGAGTCGATCCGGGCCGGGAGCCTGTCGGAACATCGTCATATGAGCCTCGGTTAATTTCGACAAAGTTCCCGGAGTTCGAAATTTTTTCGATAGCCCGCGGAGGTTTCGCCCCGTAAGCCGACCGTGCTACCACCGTACCGGCGCCGACGTCCTAGCGGCCAGGCTCCTACTAGTAAGAGGAGCGAGTCGGTCGGGCCGGTCTCCCGTCGTCCGCCTGCTACGCCGTACCGGTACGTGCTCGAGCACGATACGTACTTCGGCGTAGACCAGGAGCGGGCGTTCGCGGACCGTTCCGTGCCTCGTACCAAAGAAACTACGCGACTCGCGTTGTTTCATCTATCGTCACTGCATTACCGCGGGTCGGTGTCTCAGACCGAATGGCCCTTGACGCGGTACCAAGAAGTTCGGCTCTCCGTGAAACACGGAAGGCCGAACGCTCCAACGCACGCGTCAACTCGCTTCTTTCCGAGCGTACACTCAAAGACCAGAGATGTTATAACAACGTATCCCAGACGCTTTCAATCTAGCCGACGGGTACGGGAGATCGTTCGAACGCTTATAAGCCGAGTGTCGAAGGTGGCGGCACACGGATCCGGGGCTGCCTGCGTGCAGTCCCGAAACTTACAGTAGACGCGCGGCCGACCGGGCTACGAGACCCGGTCGGCGATGGGTGGCGCACGTCCGAGCCGAGATTTTGTATCGAAGCT
>NW_027184531.1:30000-32091 GCF_021155775.2 Neodiprion pinetum
TGCCGTCCGCCGTCAATCGTTTGCATTGCGAGCCGATCGGGTCCGGCGCCGGTCAATTCCGGCAGACGACCCGTGAACTCGAGGCGACGTCGGCTCTTGAACTATCGCACGAACGAAATTTGACGCGCGGCGCGCGTTCCTTCCCGCGCGCAACCGCGCAAGGGCTGACGCACGCGGCGCCGCGCTCACGACCACAGAAAGCCAGGTAACAACCGTAATTTTAGCATTTTTAATGCAAAATTCACATATATGATTACCCTGAACGGTGGATCACTTGGCTCGTGGGTCGATGAAGAACGCAGCTAATTGCGCGTCAACTTGTGAACTGCAGGACACATGAACATCGACATTTCGAACGCACATTGCGGTCCACGGATACAATTCCCGGACCACGCCTGGCTGAGGGTCGTTTAACAACGACAGACTGCTCCGTAGGCAACGGTGCCGCGAAAACCCCCGACCCGGGGGAACACAGCGCACCGTGCCTTCGCGAGCGAATGACTGGGCGTTCGCAGCCTCAAACAAAGGTCGCGTCGCCTCAAACGAACACGTATGTCACGGTCACGACGCGTCGCCGCAGATCGCGGGGTCGAGCTGTCGCTGCCGTTCGTCACGTTCCGGTGCTAGCGATAGTCGAGAGAACGAACGAATTCGGCACGGCGACACACAGACCGCGCGCGGTCGGTTCGCCGCTCATGTGATGAAGTTTTCCGTCCACGCTTCGCCGCGGGGGGCTCTCGGGTCTCCCGTACGGCGGGCGTGTTTACGGTCGTTTCCGTGGCTCGAACGTACGAAAGAATACGTTGTGTCCTCGTCCGTGTCGACGGTGCTGTTCTTGAACGAACGGCCGTCGCCGACGACGGACTCGCAATCTTACGACGACCTCAGAGCAGGCGAGACTACCCGCTGAATTTAAGCATATTACTAAGCGGAGGAAAAGAAACTAACTAGGATTTCCTTAGTAGCGGCGAGCGAACAGGAAACAGCCCAGCACTGAATCCCGCGGTTCTGCCGCCGGGAAATGTAGTGTTTGGGAGGATCCACTTATCCCGGGGCGTCGGCCCGCGTCCAAGTCCATCTTGAATGGGGCCACTTACCCGCAGAGGGTGCCAGGCCCGTAGTGACCGGGACGCGCCACGGGAGGATCTCTCCTCAGAGTCGGGTTGCTTGAGAGTGCAGCTCTAAGTGGGTGGTAAACTCCATCTAAGGCTAAATATGACCACGAGACCGATAGCGAACAAGTACCGTGAGGGAAAGTTGAAAAGAACTTTGAAGAGAGAGTTCAAGAGTACGTGAAACCGTTCAGGGGTAAACCTGAGAAACCCGAAAGATCGAACGGGGAGATTCATCGTCAGCGACGCAGGCTTCGCCGCGGCTCGTGATGTCGGGACCTCGCGTCCACGGCACTCGGTCGCGGTGCAATGTCCGGCGGCGCCGGCGTGCACTTCTCCCCTAGTAGGACGTCGCGACCCGTTGGGTGTCGGTCTAAGGCCCGGTCGGCTGCCTGTCTCGGCGTTCTCGTCGGGGCAGACCCCCGGTTGCCCGTCCGGCTGCCCGGCGGTACCCGCACGGTATAGAGCCGCATTGAACTGCGTCGGGCCCGCCGCAAGCGCGGTCAGCGATTCCCGGTGGTCGGACCTAGCGCCGTCCCCGGGCCTGGCCAGCTGTTGGCTGGCGGTGTCCTCTGGCTGGCTCGTTCGAATTATCAAATACCGGTCGGCGACGCTATTGCTTTGGGTACTTTCAGGACCCGTCTTGAAACACGGACCAAGGAGTCTAACATGTGCGCGAGTCATTGGGACGAGCAAACCTAAAGGCGAAATGAAAGTAAAGGTCAGCCCAGCGCTGACCGAGGGAGGATGGGCCGCGTCACGATGCGGCCCCGCACTCCCGGGGCGTCTCGTTCTCACTGCGAGAAGAGGCGCACCCAGAGCGTACACGTTGGGACCCGAAAGATGGTGAACTATGCCTGGTCAGGACGAAGTCAGGGGAAACCCTGATGGAGGTCCGTAGCGATTCTGACGTGCAAATCGATCGTCGGAACTGGGTATAGGGGCGAAAGACTAATCGAACCATCTAGTAGCTGGTTCC
>NW_027184532.1:0-2500 GCF_021155775.2 Neodiprion pinetum
TCTGATCCGAGATCTCGTGGCTTCATAGTTCAAGCAAGCCAGAGATCTCACCCATTTAAAGTTTGAGAATAGGTTGAGGTCGTTTCGGCCCCAAGGCCTCTAATCATTCGCTTTACCGGATGAGACTCGTGTACGTTTTGTACGCGAGTGCCAGCTATCCTGAGGGAAACTTCGGAGGGAACCAGCTACTAGATGGTTCGATTAGTCTTTCGCCCCTATACCCAGTTCCGACGATCGATTTGCACGTCAGAATCGCTACGGACCTCCATCAGGGTTTCCCCTGACTTCGTCCTGACCAGGCATAGTTCACCATCTTTCGGGTCCCAACGTGTACGCTCTGGGTGCGCCTCTTCTCGCAGTGAGAACGAGACGCCCCGGGAGTGCGGGGCCGCATCGTGACGCGGCCCATCCTCCCTCGGTCAGCGCTGGGCTGACCTTTACTTTCATTTCGCCTTTAGGTTTGCTCGTCCCAATGACTCGCGCACATGTTAGACTCCTGGTCCGTGTTTCAAGACGGGTCCTGAAAGTACCCAAAGCAATAGCGTCGCCGACCGGTATTTGATAATTCGAACGAGCCAGCCAGAGGACACCGCCAGCCAACAGCTGGCCAGGCCGGGGACGGCGCTAGGTCCGACCACCGGGAATCGCTGACCGCGCTTGCGGCGGGCCCGACGCAGTTCAATGCGGCTCTATACCGTGCGGGTACCGCCGGGCAGCCGGACGGGCAACCGGGGGTCTGCCCCGACGAGAACGCCGAGACAGGCAGCCGACCGGGCCTTAGACCGACACCCAACGGGTCGCGACGTCCTACTAGGGGAGAAGTGCACGCCGGCGCCGCCGGACATTGCACCGCGACCGAGTGCCGTGGACGCGAGGTCCCGACATCACGAGCCGCGGCGAAGCCTGCGTCGCTGACGATGAATCTCCCCGTTCGATCTTTCGGGTTTCTCAGGTTTACCCCTGAACGGTTTCACGTACTCTTGAACTCTCTCTTCAAAGTTCTTTTCAACTTTCCCTCACGGTACTTGTTCGCTATCGGTCTCGTGGTCATATTTAGCCTTAGATGGAGTTTACCACCCACTTAGAGCTGCACTCTCAAGCAACCCGACTCTGAGGAGAGATCCTCCCGTGGCGCGTCCCGGTCACTACGGGCCTGGCACCCTCTGCGGGTAAGTGGCCCCATTCAAGATGGACTTGGACGCGGGCCGACGCCCCGGGATAAGTGGATCCTCCCAAACACTACATTTCCCGGCGGCAGAACCGCGGGATTCAGTGCTGGGCTGTTTCCTGTTCGCTCGCCGCTACTAAGGAAATCCTAGTTAGTTTCTTTTCCTCCGCTTAGTAATATGCTTAAATTCAGCGGGTAGTCTCGCCTGCTCTGAGGTCGTCGTAAGATTGCGAGTCCGTCGTCGGCGACGGCCGTTCGTTCAAGAACAGCACCGTCGACACGGACGAGGACACAACGTATTCTTTCGTACGTTCGAGCCACGGAAACGACCGTAAACACGCCCGCCGTACGGGAGACCCGAGAGCCCCCCGCGGCGAAGCGTGGACGGAAAACTTCATCACATGAGCGGCGAACCGACCGCGCGCGGTCTGTGTGTCGCCGTGCCGAATTCGTTCGTTCTCTCGACTATCGCTAGCACCGGAACGTGACGAACGGCAGCGACAGCTCGACCCCGCGATCTGCGGCGACGCGTCGTGACCGTGACATACGTGTTCGTTTGAGGCGACGCGACCTTTGTTTGAGGCTGCGAACGCCCAGTCATTCGCTCGCGAAGGCACGGTGCGCTGTGTTCCCCCGGGTCGGGGGTTTTCGCGGCACCGTTGCCTACGGAGCAGTCTGTCGTTGTTAAACGACCCTCAGCCAGGCGTGGTCCGGGAATTGTATCCGTGGACCGCAATGTGCGTTCGAAATGTCGATGTTCATGTGTCCTGCAGTTCACAAGTTGACGCGCAATTAGCTGCGTTCTTCATCGACCCACGAGCCAAGTGATCCACCGTTCAGGGTAATCATATATGTGAATTTTGCATTAAAAATGCTAAAATTACGGTTGTTACCGGCTTTCTGTGGTCGTGAGCGCGGCGCCGCGTGCGTCAGCCCTTGCGCGGTTGCGCGCGGGAAGGAACGCGCGCCGCGCGTCAAATTTCGTTCGTGCGATAGTTCAAGAGCCGACGTCGCCTCGAGTTCACGGGTCGTCTGCCGGAATTGACCGGCGCCGGACCCGATCGGCTCGCAATGCAAACGATTGACGGCGGACGGCAGTGGGCCGCGTCAGCGAGTCCCGGGCATCGCTGCCCTCGACGCTGACGCGAGCTTCCTCGTACGGGCGAAAATTCTCTCCGAAGCCTACCGCGTTCGCGGCCTGCGTCCGGGGTGTAACGGCGTTGCACCGAGGGACACCCGGGCGCAGACAGGCTGCCCCGCGAAGAAGCGCTGAGACCAGCTTCGCACGTCTCCCTCGTACGACCTGACCGGGTCGAACGAGTCGAGGCGGAC
>NW_027184533.1:15000-17500 GCF_021155775.2 Neodiprion pinetum
CCGGAGTCGATCCGGGCCGACGGGACTTGTGAAAATTTCGGTCCGAGTCGACAGAAAGGCGACGCGCGGCGTCTTGGAGTCGATACGGGCCGACGGGACTCAGTGAAGTTTCGTTCCGAGTCAAGCGGAGGGCGATGCGCGGCCTCCCGGAGTCGATCCGGGCCGACGGGACTCGTTGAAGCTGCGGTACGAGTCGAGCGAAAGGCGACGCGCGGCGTCCCGGGGTCGATCCGGGCCGACCGGATTTGTGAAAATTTCGGTCCGAGTCGAGCGAAAGGCGACGCGCGGCGTACCGGAGTCGATCCGGGCCGACGGGACTTGTGAAAATTTCGGTCCGGGTCGAGCGAAAGGCGACGCGCGGCGTACCGGAGTCGATACGGGCCGACGGGACTCAGTGAAGTTTCGTTCCGAGTCAAGCGGAGGGCGATGCGCGGCCTCCCGGAGTCGATCCGGGCCGACGGGACTCGTTGAAGCTGCGGTACGAGTCGAGCGAAAGGCGACGCGCGGCGTCCCGGGGTCGATCCGGACAGACGGGACTTGTAAAAATTACGGTCCGAGTCGAGCGAAAGGCGACGCGCGGCGTACCGGAGTCGATCCGGGCCGACCGGATTTGTGAAAATTTCGGTCCGAGTCGAGCGAAAGGCGACGCGCGGCGTACCGGAGTCGATCCGGGCCGACGGGACTTGTGAAAATTTCGGTCCGAGTCGACCGAGAGGCGATGCGCGGCGTCCCGGAGTCGATACGGGCCGACCGGACTTGTGAAAATTTCGGTCCGGGTCGAGCGAAAGGCGACGCGCGGCGTACCGGAGTCGATCCGGACAGACGGGACTTGTAAAACTTTGGGTCCGAGTCGACCGAGAGGCGATGCGCGGCGTCCCGGAGTCGATACGGGCCGACGGGACTCGTCGAAGCTGCGGTACGAGTCGAGCGAAAGGCGACGCGCGGCGTCCCGGAGTCGTTCCGGACAGACGGGACTTGTAAAACTTTCGGTCCGAGTCGACCGAGAGGCGATGCGCGGCGTCCCGGAGTCGATACGGGCCGACGGGACTCGTCGAAGCTGCGGTACGAGTCGAGCGAAAGGCGATGCGCGGCGTGCCGGAGTCGATACGGGCCGACGGGACTCGACGAAGTTTCGGTCCGAGTCGACAGAAAGGCGATGCGCGGCGTCCCGGAGTCGATCCGGACAGACGGGACTTGTAAAACTTTCGGTCCGAGTCGACCGAGAGGCGATGCGCGGCGTCCCGGAGTCGATACGGGCCGACGGGACTCGTTGAAGCTGCGGTACGAGTCGAGCGAAAGGCGACGCGCGGCGTCCCGGAGTCGATCCGGACAGACGGGACTTGTGAAAATTTCGGTCCGAGTCGAGCGAAAGGCGACGCGCGGCGTCCCGGAGTCGATCCGGGCCGACGTCGACTTGTGAAACTTTCGGTCCGAGTCGACAGAAAGGCGATGCGCGGCGTCCCGGATTCGATCCGGGCCGACGGGACTTGTGAAAATTCCGGTCCGAGTCGAGCGAAAGGCGACGCGCGGCGTCCCGGAGTCGATCCGGACAGACGGGACTTGTGAAAATTCCGGTCCGAGTCGAGCGAAAGGCGACGCGCGGCGTCCCGGAGTCGATCCGGGCCGACGTCGACTTGCGAAACTTTCGGTCCGAGTCGACAGAAAGGCGATGCGCGGCGTCCCGGATTCGATCCGGGCCGACGGGACTTGTAAAAATTACGGTCCGAGTCGACAGAAAGGCGATGCGCGGCGTGCCGGAGTCGATACGGGCCGACGGGACTCGTCGAAGCTGCGGTACGAGTCGAGCGAAAGGCGACGCGCGGCGTCCCGGAGTCGATCCGGACAGACGGGACTTGTAAAAATTTCGGTCCGAGTCGACCGAAAGGCGATGCGCGGCGTCCCGGAGTCGATCCGGGCCGGGAGCCTGTCGGAACATCGTCATATGAGCCTCGGTTAATTTCGACAAAGTTCCCGGAGTTCGAAATTTTTTCGATAGCCCGCGGAGGTTTCGCCCCGTAAGCCGACCGTGCTACCACCGTACCGGCGCCGACGTCCTAGCGGCCAGGCTCCTACTAGTAAGAGGAGCGAGTCGGTCGGGCCGGTCTCCCGTCGTCCGCCTGCTACGCCGTACCGGTACGTGCTCGAGCACGATACGTACTTCGGCGTAGACCAGGAGCGGGCGTTCGCGGACCGTTCCGTGCCTCGTACCAAAGAAACTACGCGACTCGCGTTGTTTCATCTATCGTCACTGCATTACCGCGGGTCGGTGTCTCAGACCGAATGGCCCTTGACGCGCGGTACCAAGAAGTTCGGCTCTCCGTGAAACACGGAAGGCCGAACGCTCCAACGCACGCGTCAACTCGCTTCTTTCCGAGCGTACACTCAAAGACCAGAGATGTTATAACAACGTATCCCAGACGCTTTCAATCTAGCCGACGGGTACGGGAGATCGTTCGAACGCTTATAAGCCGAGTGTCGAAGGTGGCGGCACACGGATCCG
>NW_027184534.1:17500-20000 GCF_021155775.2 Neodiprion pinetum
CGAGCGAAAGGCGACGCGCGGCGTCCCGGGGTCGATCCGGGCCGACCGGATTTGTGAAAATTTCGGTCCGAGTCGAGCGAAAGGCGACGCGCGGCGTACCGGAGTCGATCCGGGCCGACGGGACTTGTGAAAATTTCGGTCCGGGTCGAGCGAAAGGCGACGCGCGGCGTACCGGAGTCGATACGGGCCGACGGGACTCAGTGAAGTTTCGTTCCGAGTCAAGCGGAGGGCGATGCGCGGCCTCCCGGAGTCGATCCGGGCCGACGGGACTCGTTGAAGCTGCGGTACGAGTCGAGCGAAAAGGCGACGCGCGGCGTCCCGGGGTCGATCCGGACAGACGGGACTTGTAAAAATTACGGTCCGAGTCGAGCGAAAGGCGACGCGCGGCGTACCGGAGTCGATCCGGGCCGACCGGATTTGTGAAAATTTCGGTCCGAGTCGAGCGAAAGGCGACGCGCGGCGTACCGGAGTCGATCCGGGCCGACGGGACTTGTGAAAATTTCGGTCCGAGTCGACCGAGAGGCGATGCGCGGCGTCCCGGAGTCGATACGGGCCGACCGGACTTGTGAAAATTTCGGTCCGGGTCGAGCGAAAGGCGACGCGCGGCGTACCGAGTCGATCCGGACAGACGGGACTTGTAAAACTTTGGGTCCGAGTCGACCGAGAGGCGATGCGCGGCGTCCCGGAGTCGATACGGGCCGACGGGACTCGTCGAAGCTGCGGTACGAGTCGAGCGAAAGGCGACGCGCGGCGTCCCGGAGTCGTTCCGGACAGACGGGACTTGTAAAACTTTCGGTCCGAGTCGACCGAGAGGCGATGCGCGGCGTCCCGGAGTCGATACGGGCCGACGGGACTCGTCGAAGCTGCGGTACGAGTCGAGCGAAAGGCGATGCGCGGCGTGCCGGAGTCGATACGGGCCGACGGGACTCGACGAAGTTTCGGTCCGAGTCGACAGAAAGGCGATGCGCGGCGTCCCGGAGTCGATCCGGACAGACGGGACTTGTAAAACTTTCGGTCCGAGTCGACCGAGGGAGGCGATGCGCGGCGTCCCGGAGTCGATACGGGCCGACGGGACTCGTTGAAGCTGCGGTACGAGTCGAGCGAAAGGCGACGCGCGGCGTCCCGGAGTCGATCCGGACAGACGGGACTTGTGAAAATTTCGGTCCGAGTCGAGCGAAAGGCGACGCGCGGGCGTCCCGGAGTCGATCCGGGCCGACGTCGACTTGTGAAACTTTCGGTCCGAGTCGACAGAAAGGCGATGCGCGGCGTCCCGGATTCGATCCGGGCCGACGGGACTTGTGAAAATTCCGGTCCGAGTCGAGCGAAAGGCGACGCGCGGCGTCCGGAGTCGATCCGGACAGACGGGACTTGTGAAAATTCCGGTCCGAGTCGAGCGAAAGGCGACGCGCGGCGTCCCGGAGTCGATCCGGGCCGACGTCGACTTGCGAAACTTTCGGTCCGAGTCGACAGAAAGGGCGATGCGCGGCGTCCCGGATTCGATCCGGGCCGACGGGACTTGTAAAAATTACGGTCCGAGTCGACAGAAAGGCGATGCGCGGCGTGCCGGAGTCGATACGGGCCGACGGGACTCGTCGAAGCTGCGGTACGAGTCGAGCGAAAGGCGACGCGCGGCGTCCCGGAGTCGATCCGGACAGACGGGACTTGTAAAAATTTCGGTCCGAGTCGACCGAAAGGCGATGCGCGGCGTCCCGGAGTCGATCCGGGCCGGGAGCCTGTCGGAACATCGTCATATGAGCCTCGGTTAATTTCGACAAAGTTCCCGGAGTTCGAAATTTTTTCGATAGCCCGCGGAGGTTTCGCCCCGTAAGCCGACCGTGCTACCACCGTACCGGCGCCGACGTCCTAGCGGCCAGGCTCCTACTAGTAAGAGGAGCGAGTCGGTCGGGCCGGTCTCCCGTCGTCCGCCTGCTACGCCGTACCGGTACGTGCTCGAGCACGATACGTACTTCGGCGTAGACCAGGAGCGGGCGTTCGCGGACCGTTCCGTGCCTCGTACCAAAGAAACTACGCGACTCGCGTTGTTTCATCTATCGTCACTGCATTACCGCGGGTCGGTGTCTCAGACCGAATGGCCCTTGACGCGGTACCAAGAAGTTCGGCTCTCCGTGAAACACGGAAGGCCGAACGCTCCAACGCACGCGTCAACTCGCTTCTTTCCGAGCGTACACTCAAAGACCAGAGATGTTATAACAACGTATCCCAGACGCTTTCAATCTAGCCGACGGGTACGGGAGATCGTTCGAACGCTTATAAGCCGAGTGTCGAAGGTGGCGGCACACGGATCCGGGGCTGCCTGCGTGCAGTCCCGAAACTTACAGTAGACGCGCGGCCGACCGGGCTACGAGACCCGGTCGGCGATGGGTGGCGCACGTCCGAGCCGAGATTTTGTATCGAAGCTCCCTGGTTGATCCTGCCAGTAGTCATATGCTTGTCTCAAAGATTAAGCCATGCATGTCTCAGTGCAAGCCAAATTAAGGTG
>NW_027184536.1:0-2500 GCF_021155775.2 Neodiprion pinetum
GGGTCTCGTAGCCCGGTCGGCCGCGCGTCTACTGTAAGTTTCGGGACTGCACGCAGGCAGCCCCGGATCCGTGTGCCGCCACCTTCGACACTCGGCTTATAAGCGTTCGAACGATCTCCCGTACCCGTCGGCTAGATTGAAAGCGTCTGGGATACGTTGTTATAACATCTCTGGTCTTTGAGTGTACGCTCGGAAAGAAGCGAGTTGACGCGTGCGTTGGAGCGTTCGGCCTTCCGTGTTTCACGGAGAGCCGAACTTCTTGGTACCGCGTCAAGGGCCATTCGGTCTGAGACACCGACCCGCGGTAATGCAGTGACGATAGATGAAACAACGCGAGTCGCGTAGTTTCTTTGGTACGAGGCACGGAACGGTCCGCGAACGCCCGCTCCTGGTCTACGCCGAAGTACGTATCGTGCTCGAGCACGTACCGGTACGGCGTAGCAGGCGGACGACGGGAGACCGGCCCGACCGACTCGCTCCTCTTACTAGTAGGAGCCTGGCCGCTAGGACGTCGGCGCCGGTACGGTGGTAGCACGGTCGGCTTACGGGGCGAAACCTCCGCGGGCTATCGAAAAAATTTCGAACTCCGGGAACTTTGTCGAAATTAACCGAGGCTCATATGACGATGTTCCGACAGGCTCCCGGCCCGGATCGACTCCGGGACGCCGCGCATCGCCTTTCGGTCGACTCGGACCGAAATTTTTACAAGTCCCGTCTGTCCGGATCGACTCCGGGACGCCGCGCGTCGCCTTTCGCTCGACTCGTACCGCAGCTTCGACGAGTCCCGTCGGCCCGTATCGACTCCGGCACGCCGCGCATCGCCTTTCTGTCGACTCGGACCGTAATTTTTACAAGTCCCGTCGGCCCGGATCGAATCCGGGACGCCGCGCATCGCCTTTCTGTCGACTCGGACCGAAAGTTTCGCAAGTCGACGTCGGCCCGGATCGACTCCGGGACGCCGCGCGTCGCCTTTCGCTCGACTCGGACCGGAATTTTCACAAGTCCCGTCTGTCCGGATCGACTCCGGGACGCCGCGCGTCGCCTTTCGCTCGACTCGGACCGGAATTTTCACAAGTCCCGTCGGCCCGGATCGAATCCGGGACGCCGCGCATCGCCTTTCTGTCGACTCGGACCGAAAGTTTCACAAGTCGACGTCGGCCCGGATCGACTCCGGGACGCCGCGCGTCGCCTTTCGCTCGACTCGGACCGAAATTTTCACAAGTCCCGTCTGTCCGGATCGACTCCGGGACGCCGCGCGTCGCCTTTCGCTCGACTCGTACCGCAGCTTCAACGAGTCCCGTCGGCCCGTATCGACTCCGGGACGCCGCGCATCGCCTCTCGGTCGACTCGGACCGAAAGTTTTACAAGTCCCGTCTGTCCGGATCGACTCCGGGACGCCGCGCATCGCCTTTCTGTCGACTCGGACCGAAACTTCGTCGAGTCCCGTCGGCCCGTATCGACTCCGGCACGCCGCGCATCGCCTTTCGCTCGACTCGTACCGCAGCTTCGACGAGTCCCGTCGGCCCGTATCGACTCCGGGACGCCGCGCATCGCCTCTCGGTCGACTCGGACCGAAAGTTTTACAAGTCCCGTCTGTCCGGAACGACTCCGGGACGCCGCGCGTCGCCTTTCGCTCGACTCGTACCGCAGCTTCGACGAGTCCCGTCGGCCCGTATCGACTCCGGGACGCCGCGCATCGCCTCTCGGTCGACTCGGACCCAAAGTTTTACAAGTCCCGTCTGTCCGGATCGACTCCGGTACGCCGCGCGTCGCCTTTCGCTCGACCCGGACCGAAATTTTCACAAGTCCGGTCGGCCCGTATCGACTCCGGGACGCCGCGCATCGCCTCTCGGTCGACTCGGACCGAAATTTTCACAAGTCCCGTCGGCCCGGATCGACTCCGGTACGCCGCGCGTCGCCTTTCGCTCGACTCGGACCGAAATTTTCACAAATCCGGTCGGCCCGGATCGACTCCGGTACGCCGCGCGTCGCCTTTCGCTCGACTCGGACCGTAATTTTTACAAGTCCCGTCTGTCCGGATCGACCCCGGGACGCCGCGCGTCGCCTTTCGCTCGACTCGTACCGCA
Organism: Neodiprion pinetum; assembly: GCF_021155775.2. Lineage (NCBI taxonomy): Eukaryota > Metazoa > Arthropoda > Insecta > Hymenoptera > Diprionidae > Neodiprion > Neodiprion pinetum. Next base: position 2,088 of record NW_027184536.1, read on the forward strand.
GCTTCAACGAGTCCCGTCGGCCCGGATCGACTCCGGGAGGCCGCGCATCGCCCTCCGCTTGACTCGGAACGAAACTTCACTGAGTCCCGTCGGCCCGTATCGACTCCGGTACGCCGCGCGTCGCCTTTCGCTCGACCCGGACCGAAATTTTCACAAGTCCCGTCGGCCCGGATCGACTCCGGTACGCCGCGCGTCGCCTTTCGCTCGACTCGGACCGAAATTTTCACAAATCCGGTCGGCCCGGATCGACCCCGGGACGCCGCGCGTCGCCTTTCGCTCGACTCGTACCGCAGCTTCAACGAGTCCCGTCGGCCCGGATCGACTCCGGGAGGCCGCGCATCGCCCTCCGCTTGACTCGGAACGAAACTTCACTGAGTCCCGTCGGCCCGTATCGACTCCAAGACGCCGCGCGT
>NW_027184536.1:30000-31304 GCF_021155775.2 Neodiprion pinetum
CCGCTGCTCCGCGCTGGACGCGGAGCGACGGGTCGACGCCTCGGCGCGAGTCGGTCGTCGGGGCGGTTTTAGCCGGCGACTGCGCTCGTCGCGACCGCGGCGAAACGCCGGACCCATCGGATCCGGCGTCAGCACCGCGTTCGTTGTCACGACGATTGTGTTGCGCGCCGCGGCAACCGGGCCCGACACGTTACGTCGTTCAAACTTTTGTGAAATTTTGTTCGCGACACGTGGGCGTGACACGCCGCTCTCGCGGCGAGACAGCCCCGCGCGCTTACGAGTCGCTGCTTCGGCAGTACGAAACGTTAATGATCCTTCCGCAGGTTCACCTACGGAAACCTTGTTACGACTTTTACTTCCTCTAAATGATCAAGTTTGGTCATCTTCCCGGCAACATCGGCAATGCCGAGACATTGCCGCGTACCAGTCCGAAGACCTCACTAAATCATTCAATCGGTAGTAGCGACGGGCGGTGTGTACAAAGGGCAGGGACGTAATCAACGCGAGCTTATGACTCGCGCTTACTGGGAATTCCTCGTTCATGGGGAATAATTGCAAGCCCCAATCCCTAGCACGAAGGAGGTTCAGCGGGTTACCCGGGCCTTTCGGCCAGGGAAGACACGCTGATTCCTTCAGTGTAGCGCGCGTGCGGCCCAGAACATCTAAGGGCATCACAGACCTGTTATTGCCTCAATCTCGTGCGGCTAGAAGCCGCCTGTCCCTCTAAGAAGATTTATTTGTACGCCGGTAGTAAAAACCGCCCGACCGAGGCCGGGGGCCTTCGAGATACGGAAGGTACGCCTATTTAGCAGGCTAGAGTCTCGTTCGTTATCGGAATTAACCAGACAAATCGCTCCACCAACTAAGAACGGCCATGCACCACCACCCACCGAATCAAGAAAGAGCTCTCAATCTGTCAATCCTTCCGGTGTCCGGGCCTGGTGAGGTTTCCCGTGTTGAGTCAAATTAAGCCGCAGGCTCCACTCCTGGTGGTGCCCTTCCGTCAATTCCTTTAAGTTTCAGCTTTGCAACCATACTTCCCCCGGAACCCAAAAGCTTTGGTTTCCCGGAAGCTGCCCGCCGAGTCATCGGAGGAACTTCGGCGGATCGCTAGCTGGCATCGTTTATGGTTAGAACTAGGGCGGTATCTGATCGCCTTCGAACCTCTAACTTTCGTTCTTGATTAAAGAAAACATTTTTGGCAAATGCTTTCGCTTCTGTCCGTCTTGCGACGATCCAAGAATTTCACCTCTAACGTCGCAATACGAATGCCCCCATCTGTCCCTATTAATCATTACCCTCGG
>NW_027184537.1:2500-5000 GCF_021155775.2 Neodiprion pinetum
TTCCGAGTCAAGCGGAGGGCGATGCGCGGCCTCCCGGAGTCGATCCGGGCCGACGGGACTCGTTGAAGCTGCGGTACGAGTCGAGCGAAAGGCGACGCGCGGCGTCCCGGGGTCGATCCGGGCCGACCGGATTTGTGAAAATTTCGGTCCGAGTCGAGCGAAAGGCGACGCGCGGCGTACCGGAGTCGATCCGGGCCGACGGGACTTGTGAAAATTTCGGTCCGGGTCGAGCGAAAGGCGACGCGCGGCGTACCGGAGTCGATACGGGCCGACGGGACTCAGTGAAGTTTCGTTCCGAGTCAAGCGGAGGGCGATGCGCGGCCTCCCGGAGTCGATCCGGGCCGACGGGACTCGTTGAAGCTGCGGTACGAGTCGAGCGAAAGGCGACGCGCGGCGTCCCGGGGTCGATCCGGACAGACGGGACTTGTAAAAATTACGGTCCGAGTCGAGCGAAAGGCGACGCGCGGCGTACCGGAGTCGATCCGGGCCGACCGGATTTGTGAAAATTTCGGTCCGAGTCGAGCGAAAGGCGACGCGCGGCGTACCGGAGTCGATCCGGGCCGACGGGACTTGTGAAAATTTCGGTCCGAGTCGACCGAGAGGCGATGCGCGGCGTCCCGGAGTCGATACGGGCCGACCGGACTTGTGAAAATTTCGGTCCGGGTCGAGCGAAAGGCGACGCGCGGCGTACCGGAGTCGATCCGGACAGACGGGACTTGTAAAACTTTGGGTCCGAGTCGACCGAGAGGCGATGCGCGGCGTCCCGGAGTCGATACGGGCCGACGGGACTCGTCGAAGCTGCGGTACGAGTCGAGCGAAAGGCGACGCGCGGCGTCCCGGAGTCGTTCCGGACAGACGGGACTTGTAAAACTTTCGGTCCGAGTCGACCGAGAGGCGATGCGCGGCGTCCCGGAGTCGATACGGGCCGACGGGACTCGTCGAAGCTGCGGTACGAGTCGAGCGAAAGGCGATGCGCGGCGTGCCGGAGTCGATACGGGCCGACGGGACTCGACGAAGTTTCGGTCCGAGTCGACAGAAAGGCGATGCGCGGCGTCCCGGAGTCGATCCGGACAGACGGGACTTGTAAAACTTTCGGTCCGAGTCGACCGAGAGGCGATGCGCGGCGTCCCGGAGTCGATACGGGCCGACGGGACTCGTTGAAGCTGCGGTACGAGTCGAGCGAAAGGCGACGCGCGGCGTCCCGGAGTCGATCCGGACAGACGGGACTTGTGAAAATTTCGGTCCGAGTCGAGCGAAAGGCGACGCGCGGCGTCCCGGAGTCGATCCGGGCCGACGTCGACTTGTGAAACTTTCGGTCCGAGTCGACAGAAAGGCGATGCGCGGCGTCCCGGATTCGATCCGGGCCGACGGGACTTGTGAAAATTCCGGTCCGAGTCGAGCGAAAGGCGACGCGCGGCGTCCCGGAGTCGATCCGGACAGACGGGACTTGTGAAAATTCCGGTCCGAGTCGAGCGAAAGGCGACGCGCGGCGTCCCGGAGTCGATCCGGGCCGACGTCGACTTGCGAAACTTTCGGTCCGAGTCGACAGAAAGGCGATGCGCGGCGTCCCGGATTCGATCCGGGCCGACGGGACTTGTAAAAATTACGGTCCGAGTCGACAGAAAGGCGATGCGCGGCGTGCCGGAGTCGATACGGGCCGACGGGACTCGTCGAAGCTGCGGTACGAGTCGAGCGAAAGGCGACGCGCGGCGTCCCGGAGTCGATCCGGACAGACGGGACTTGTAAAAATTTCGGTCCGAGTCGACCGAAAGGCGATGCGCGGCGTCCCGGAGTCGATCCGGGCCGGGAGCCTGTCGGAACATCGTCATATGAGCCTCGGTTAATTTCGACAAAGTTCCCGGAGTTCGAAATTTTTTCGATAGCCCGCGGAGGTTTCGCCCCGTAAGCCGACCGTGCTACCACCGTACCGGCGCCGACGTCCTAGCGGCCAGGCTCCTACTAGTAAGAGGAGCGAGTCGGTCGGGCCGGTCTCCCGTCGTCCGCCTGCTACGCCGTACCGGTACGTGCTCGAGCACGATACGTACTTCGGCGTAGACCAGGAGCGGGCGTTCGCGGACCGTTCCGTGCCTCGTACCAAAGAAACTACGCGACTCGCGTTGTTTCATCTATCGTCACTGCATTACCGCGGGTCGGTGTCTCAGACCGAATGGCCCTTGACGCGGTACCAAGAAGTTCGGCTCTCCGTGAAACACGGAAGGCCGAACGCTCCAACGCACGCGTCAACTCGCTTCTTTCCGAGCGTACACTCAAAGACCAGAGATGTTATAACAACGTATCCCAGACGCTTTCAATCTAGCCGACGGGTACGGGAGATCGTTCGAACGCTTATAAGCCGAGTGTCGAAGGTGGCGGCACACGGATCCGGGGCTGCCTGCGTGCAGTCCCGAAACTTACAGTAGACGCGCGGCCGACCGGGCTACGAGACCCGGTCGGCGATGGGTGGCGCACGTCCGAGCCGAGATTTTGTATCGAAGCTCCC
>NW_027184538.1:20000-22500 GCF_021155775.2 Neodiprion pinetum
CCGCGCGTCTACTGTAAGTTTCGGGACTGCACGCAGGCAGCCCCGGATCCGTGTGCCGCCACCTTCGACACTCGGCTTATAAGCGTTCGAACGATCTCCCGTACCCGTCGGCTAGATTGAAAGCGTCTGGGATACGTTGTTATAACATCTCTGGTCTTTGAGTGTACGCTCGGAAAGAAGCGAGTTGACGCGTGCGTTGGAGCGTTCGGCCCTTCCGTGTTTCACGGAGAGCCGAACTTCTTGGTACCGGCGTCAAGGGCCATTCGGTCTGAGACACCGACCCGCGGTAATGCAGTGACGATAGATGAAACAACGCGAGTCGCGTAGTTTCTTTGGTACGAGGCACGGAACGGTCCGCGAACGCCCGCTCCTGGTCTACGCCGAAGTACGTATCGTGCTCGAGCACGTACCGGTACGGCGTAGCAGGCGGACGACGGGAGACCGGCCCGACCGACTCGCTCCTCTTACTAGTAGGAGCCTGGCCGCTAGGACGTCGGCGCCGGTACGGTGGTAGCACGGTCGGCTTACGGGGCGAAACCTCCGCGGGCTATCGAAAAAATTTCGAACTCCGGGAACTTTGTCGAAATTAACCGAGGCTCATATGACGATGTTCCGACAGGCTCCCGGCCCGGATCGACTCCGGGACGCCGCGCATCGCCTTTCGGTCGACTCGGACCGAAATTTTTACAAGTCCCGTCTGTCCGGATCGACTCCGGGACGCCGCGCGTCGCCTTTCGCTCGACTCGTACCGCAGCTTCGACGAGTCCCGTCGGCCCGTATCGACCTCCGGCACGCCGCGCATCGCCTTTCTGTCGACTCGGACCGTAATTTTTACAAGTCCCGTCGGCCCGGATCGAATCCGGGACGCCGCGCATCGCCTTTCTGTCGACTCGGACCGAAAGTTTCGCAAGTCGACGTCGGCCCGGATCGACTCCGGGACGCCGCGCGTCGCCTTTCGCTCGACTCGGACCGGAATTTTCACAAGTCCCGTCTGTCCGGATCGACTCCGGGACGCCGCGCGTCGCCTTTCGCTCGACTCGGACCGGAATTTTCACAAGTCCCGTCGGCCCGGATCGAATCCGGGACGCCGCGCATCGCCTTTCTGTCGACTCGGACCGAAAGTTTCACAAGTCGACGTCGGCCGGATCGACTCCGGGACGCCGCGCGTCGCCTTTCGCTCGACTCGGACCGAAATTTCACAAGTCCCGTCTGTCCGGATCGACTCCGGGACGCCGCGCGTCGCCTTTCGCTCGACTCGTTACCGCAGCTTCAACGAGTCCCGTCGGCCCGTATCGACTCCGGGACGCCGCGCAATCGCCTCTCGGTCGACTCGGACCGAAAGTTTTACAAGTCCCGTCTGTCCGGATCGACTCCGGGACGCCGCGCATCGCCTTTCTGTCGACTCGGACCGAAACTTCGTCGAGTCCCGTCGGCCCGTATCGACTCCGGCACGCCCGCGCATCGCCTTTCGCTCGACTCGTACCGCAGCTTCGACGAGTCCCGTCGGCCCGTATCGACTCCGGGACGCCGCGCATCGCCTCTCGGTCGACTCGGACCGAAAGTTTTACAAGTCCCGTCTGTCCGGAACGACTCCGGGACGCCGCGCGTCGCCTTTCGCTCGACTCGTACCGCAGCTTCGACGAGTCCCGTCGGCCCGTATCGACTCCGGGACGCCGCGCATCGCCTCTCGGTCGACTCGGACCCAAAGTTTTACAAGTCCCGTCTGTCCGGATCGACTCCGGTACGCCGCGCGTCGCCTTTCGCTCGACCCGACCGAAATTTTCCACAAGTCCGGTCGGCCCGTATCGACTCCGGGACGCCGCGCATCGCCTCTCGGTCGACTCGGACCGAAATTTTCACAAGTCCGTCGGCCCGGATCGACTCCGGTACGCCGCGCGTCGCCTTTCGCTCGACTCGGACCGAAATTTTCACAAATCCGGTCGGCCCGGATCGACTCCGGTACGCCGCGCGTCGCCTTTCGCTCGACTCGGACCGTAATTTTTACAAGTCCCGTCTGTCCGATCGACCCCGGGACGCCGCGCGTCGCCTTTCGCTCGACTCGTACCGCAGCTTCAACGAGTCCCGTCGGCCCGGATCGACTCCGGGAGGCCGCGCATCGCCCTCCGCTTGACTCGGAACGAAACTCACTGAGTCCGTCGGCCCGTATCGACTCCGGTACGCCGCGCGTCGCCTTTCGCTCGACCCGGACCGAAATTTTTCACAAGTCCCGTCGGCCCGGATCGACTCCGGTACGCCGCGCGTCGCCTTTCGCTCGACTCGGACCGAAATTTTCACAAATCCGGTCGGCCCGGATCGACCCCGGGACGCCGCGCGTCGCCTTTCGCTCGACTCGTACCGCAGCTTCAACGAGTCCCGTCGGCCCGGATCGACTCCGGGAGCCGCGCATCGCCCTCCGCTTGACTCGGAACGAAACTTCACTGAGTCCCGTCGGCCCGTATCGACTCCAAGACGCCGCGCGTCGCCTTTCTGTCGACTCGGA
>NW_027184538.1:27500-29352 GCF_021155775.2 Neodiprion pinetum
GCGCGGTCTGTGTGTCGCCGTGCCGAATTCGTTCGTTCTCTCGACTATCGCTAGCACCGGAACGTGACGAACGGCAGCGACAGCTCGACCCCGCGATCTGCGGCGACGCGTCGTGACCGTGACATACGTGTTCGTTTGAGGCGACGCGACCTTTGTTTGAGGCTGCGAACGCCCAGTCATTCGCTCGCGAAGGCACGGTGCGCTGTGTTCCCCCGGGTCGGGGGTTTTCGCGGCACCGTTGCCTACGGAGCAGTCTGTCGTTGTTAAACGACCCTCAGCCAGGCGTGGTCCGGGAATTGTATCCGTGGACCGCAATGTGCGTTCGAAATGTCGATGTTCATGTGTCCTGCAGTTCACAAGTTGACGCGCAATTAGCTGCGTTCTTCATCGACCCACGAGCCAAGTGATCCACCGTTCAGGGTAATCATATATGTGAATTTTGCATTAAAAATGCTAAAATTACGGTTGTTACCGGCTTTCTGTGGTCGTGAGCGCGGCGCCGCGTGCGTCAGCCCTTGCGCGGTTGCGCGCGGGAAGGAACGCGCGCCGCGCGTCAAATTTCGTTCGTGCGATAGTTCAAGAGCCGACGTCGCCTCGAGTTCACGGGTCGTCTGCCGGAATTGACCGGCGCCGGACCCGATCGGCTCGCAATGCAAACGATTGACGGCGGACGGCAGTGGGCCGCGTCAGCGAGTCCCGGGCATCGCTGCCCTCGACGCTGACGCGAGCTTCCTCGTACGGGCGAAAATTCTCTCCGAAGCCTACCGCGTTCGCGGCCTGCGTCCGGGGTGTAACGGCGTTGCACCGAGGACACCCGGGCGCAGACAGGCTGCCCGCGAAGAAGCGCTGAGACCAGCTTCGCACGTCTCCCTCGTACGACCTGACCGGGTCGAACGAGTCGAGGCGGACCGCGGAGCGGTCCCCTCTCGGCACCGAGTCGGCCGGAGGCGCGAACGACCCGCCGCTGCTCCGCGCTGGACGCGGAGCGACGGGTCGACGCCTCGGCGCGAGTCGGTCGTCGGGCGGTTTTAGCCGGCGACTGCGCTCGTCGCGACCGCGGCGAACGCCGGACCCATCGGATCCGGCGTCAGCACCGCGTTCGTTGTCACGACGATTGTGTTGCGCGCCGCGGCAACCGGGCCCCGACCGTTACGTCGTTCAAACTTTTGTGAAATTTTGTTCGCGACACGTGGGCGTGACACGCCGCTCTCGCGGCGAGACAGCCCCGCGCGCTTACGAGTCGCTGCTTCGGCAGTACGAAACGTTAATGATCCTTCCGCAGGTTCACCTACGGAAACCTTGTTACGACTTTTACTTCCTCTAAATGATCAAGTTTGGTCATCTTCCCGGCAACATCGGCAATGCCGAGACATTGCCGCGTACCAGTCCGAAGACCTCACTAAATCATTCAATCGGTAGTAGCGACGGGCGGTGTGTACAAAGGGCAGGGACGTAATCAACGCGAGCTTATGACTCGCGCTTACTGGGAATTCCTCGTTCATGGGGAATAATTGCAAGCCCCAATCCCTAGCACGAAGGAGGTTCAGCGGGTTACCCGGGCCTTTCGGCCAGGGAAGACACGCTGATTCCTTCAGTGTAGCGCGCGTGCGGCCCAGAACATCTAAGGGCATCACAGACCTGTTATTGCTCAATCTCGTGCGGCTAGAAGCCGCCTGTCCCTCTAAGAAGATTTATTTGTACGCCGGTAGTAAAAACCGCCCGACCGAGGCCGGGGGCCTTCGAGATACCGGAAGGTACGCCTATTTAGCAGGCTAGAGTCTCGTTCGTTATCGGAATTAACCAGACAAATCGCTCCACCAACTAAGAACGGCCATGCACCACCACCCACCGA
>NW_027184541.1:5000-10000 GCF_021155775.2 Neodiprion pinetum
GTTATGTATAATTATCAAAAAAATCCTAAATATTTTTAATTTTCCGATTATTTTTCATTTCATTTTATTTTTTTATAATTTATTCCATTCACAATCATTTCTAATTTTATTACATTATTAACCTCAATTACCTTCATTAATTTTCTATCATATTATTGTGTAATATAAATGTATATGAATATAAACATACATGTATATGTATATATATATATATATATATATATATGTATATATATATATGTGTATATATATGTATATATATATATGTGTATATATATATATATATATATATATATATATATATATATATAAACAGATGTATATTATTATTTTCAATTTGATTTTAAAAAATGGGAAATTGCAAAAAAAAAAAATTTTTCTCACATTCTTTCAATTTTTCAAAATTATGTATAATTATTAGAAAAATCCTGAAGATTCTTAATTATTCGCTTATTTCTTACTTTATTTCATTTTTTTATAATTTTTTCCATTCACAATCATTTTTTATTCTATTACATTATTCACCTCAATTACCTTCATTTATATTCTATCATATTGATGTATAATATAAATATATATAAACATATATCTACATATGTATTTATTTATATATATATATGTATGTATATATATATATTTATATATACATATGTATATTGTAATTTTTAATTCAATTTTAAAAAATGGAAAATTGGAAAAAAAAAAATTTTTCTTACATTATTTCAATTTTTCAAAATTATGTATGATCATCAGAAAAATCCTGAATATTTTTAATTATTCGCTTATTTTTTATCCTATTCCATGTTTTTATAATTTTTTCCATTCACAATCATTTTTTATTTTATTACATTATTTACCTCAATTACCTTAATTTATATTTCATTATATTAATGTATAATATAAATATAGATAAATATATATATACATATGTATCTATATATATATATATATATATACATATATATACATATATGTATATATATATATATGTACATATACACATGAATTTATATATATATGCATACATATATATGTACATATATATATATATATATATATATATATATATATATATATATATATATATATATATATATATATATACACATATGTATATTATAATTTTCAATTTACTTTCAAAAAATGGAAAATTAAAAAAAAAAAAAAAAAATTTACCCTAAATTATTTCAAATTTTCAAAATTATGTATAATCATCAGAAAAATCCTACATATTTTTAATTTTTCGCTGATTTTTCATTCCATTTCATTTCTTTATAATTTTTTCCATTCACAATCATTCTATATTTTATTACATTATTTACCTCAATTACCTTCATTTATTTTTTATTATATTATTGTATAATATAAATGTATATAAATATATGCATACATATATATGTATATGTATATATATATATATGTATATATATATATGTATACATATATATATATATATATATATATATATATATATATATATATATATATATATATATATGAAGATATATATGTTTTTTATGATTTTCAATTTACTTTTAAAAGAAGGGAAATTGAAAAAAAAAATTTTTTCCACAATATTTCAATTTCTTTAAATTATGTATAATTTTCAGAAAAATCCTAGATATTTTCAATGACTCGCTTATTTTTTTATTTTATTTTATTTTTTCAAGATTTGTTCAATCCACAATCATTTTTTATTCTATTACATTATTTACCTCAATGACCTTCATTTATATTTCATTATATTAATGTATGATATGAATATTTATAAATATATATACACATACATGTCTACATATATACATATATATATACATATATATACATGTATATATAAATATATATATATATATATATATATATATATATATATATATATATATATATATATATATATATATATATATATATATATATATATATATATATATATATATATAAATGGATGTGATAATTTTCAATTCAATTTAAAAAAATGGGAAATTGGAAAGAAAAAAATTTTTTCTCACATTATTTCAATTGTTTAAAATTATGTATAATCATCAGGAAAATCCTGAATATTTTCAATGATTTGCTAATTTTTTATTTTATTTCATGTTTTTATAATTTTTTTCATTTACAATCATTTTTTATTTCATTACATTATTTACCTCAATTACCTTAATTTATATTCTATTATATGAATGTATACATATGAATATATATATATATGTATACATATATTTATATATATATATATATATATATATATATATACACATATATATGAAGATATATATGTATATTATGATTTTCAATTCACTATTAGAAGAAGGAAAATTGAAAAAAAAAATTTTTTCCACAATATTTCAATTTCTTTAAATTATGTATAATTTTCAGAAAAATCCTAGATATTTTTGATTACTCGCTTATTTTTCCATTTTATTTTATTTTTTCATAATTTTTTCCATCCACAATCATTTTTTATTCTATTACATTATTTACCTCAATGACCTTTATTCATATTTTATCATATTAATGTATAATATAAATATATATAAATATATATATACATACATGTCTATATATATACATATATATATACATGTATATATATATATATACGTGTATATATATATATATATATATATAAATGTATGTAATAATTTTCAATTTAATTTTGAAAAATGGGAAATTGGAAAAAAAAAAATTTTTCTCACATTATTTTAATTTTTCAAAATTATGTATAATCATTAGAAAAATCCTGAATATTTTTAATTATTCGCTAATTTTTTATTTCATTTCATGTTTTTAAAATTTTTTCCATTCACAATCATTTTTCATTTTATTACATTATTTACCTCAATTACCTTAGTTTATATTTTATTATATTAATGTATAATATGAATATATAAATATATATATACATATGTATCCATATATATATATATATACATATATATACATATATATATATATATATATATATATATATATGTATACACATGAATATATATATATATGTATACATATATATATATATATATGTATATATATATATATATACATATATATATATATATATATATATATGTATATTATCATTTTATTTTCAATTTACTTTTAAAAAATAAAAAAAAAGAAGAAAAATAAATTTTTCTTACAATATTTCAATTTTGTGGAGTTATGTATAATTATCAGAAAAATCCTAAATATTTTCAATTTTCCGATTATTTTTCATTTCATGTTATTTTTTTATAATTTATTCCATACACAATCATTTTTAATTTTATTACATTATTAACTTCAATTACCTTCATTTATTTTCTATCATATTATTGTGTAATATAAATGTATATGAATATATACATACATGTATATGTATATATATATATATATATATGTATATATATATACGTGTATATATATGTATATATATATATGTGTATATATATATATATATATAAATATATACATATATATATGTACATATGTATATTATTATTTTCAATTTGATTTTAAAAAATGGGAAATTGCAAAAAAAAAAAATTTTTCTTACATTATTTCAATTTTTCAAAATTATGTATAATCATTAGAAGAATCCTGAATATTTTCAATTGTTCGCTAATTTTTTATTTTATTTCACGTTTTCATAATTTTTTCTATTCACAATAATTTTTTATTTTATTACATTATTTACCTCAATTACCTTAATTTATATTTTATTATAATAATGTGTATTATGAATATATATATATATATTTATATACATATATATCCATATATATATATACATGTATATACATATACATACATATATATATATCCATATATATATGAAGATATATATGTATATTATGATTTTCAATTTACTTTCAGGAAAAGGGAAATTGGAAGAAAAAAATTTTTTCCACAATATTTCAATTTCTTTAAATTATGTATAATTTTCAGAAAAATTCTAGATATTTTTAATTATTCGCTCATTTTTTTTTTTATTTTATTTTGCTATAATTTTTATCATTCACAATCATTTTTTATTCTATTACATCATTCACCTTAATTACCTTCATTTATATTCTATCATATTAATGTATAATATCAATATATATGAACATATATATACATATGTATTTATTTATATATATATATGTATATATTTATATATATTTATATATACATATATATATTGTAATTTTCAATTCAATTTTAAAAAATAGGAAATTGGAAGAAAAAAAATTTTTCTTACATTATTTCAAATTTTCAAAATTATGTATAATCATTAGAAAAATACTGAATATTTTCAATTGTTCGCTAATTTTTTATTTTATTTCATGTTTTTATAATTTTTTCCATTTACAATCATTTTTTATTTCATTACATTATTTACCTCAATTACCTCAATTTATATTCTATTAAATGAATGTATACATATAAATATATATATATATGTATACATATGTATCCATATATATATATATATATATATATACATATATATATATATATATATATATACTATATATATATATATATATATAAATGTATGTGATAATTTTCAATTTAATTTAAAAAAATGGGAAATTGGAAAAAAAAAATTTTTCCTCACATTATTTCAATTGTTTAAAATTATGTATAATTATCAGGAAAATCCTGAATATTTTCAATTATTTGCTTATTTTTTATTTTATTTCATGTTTTTATAATTTTTTCCATTTACAATCATTTTTTATTTTATTACATTATTTACCTCAATTACCTTAATTTATATTTTATTATATTAATGTATAATATAAATATATCAATATATATATACATATGTATCCATATATATATATATTATATGTATACACATAAATATATTTATATGTATACATATATATATATATATATATATATATATATGTATACATATATATATATATATATATATATATATATGTATATTATCATTTTCAATTTACTTTTAAAAATGAAAAAAGAGAAAAAAAAATTAATTTTTCTTACATTATTACAATTTTTTG
>NW_027184541.1:22500-27504 GCF_021155775.2 Neodiprion pinetum
TTTATTTTGCTATAATTTTTTTCATTCACAATCATTTTTTTTTCTATTACATTATTCACCTTAATTACCTTCATTCATATTCTATCATACTAATGTATAATATCAATATATATAAACATATATATACATATGTATTTATTTATATATATATGTATATATATATATATATTTATATATACATATGTATATTGTAATTTTCAATTCAATTTTAAAAATGGGAAATTGGAAAAAAAAAAATTTTTCTTACATTATTTCAATTTTTCAAAATTATGTATAATCATTAGAAAAATACTGAATATTTTCAATTGTTCGCTAATTTTTTATTTTATTTCATGTTTTTATAATTTTTTTCCATTTACAATCATTTTTTATTTCATTACATTATTTACCTCAATTACCTCAATTTATATTCTATTATATGAATGTATACATATGAATATATATATATATATATGTATACATATGTATCCATATATATATATATATACATATATATATATATATATATATATATATATATATATATATATATATCAATGTATGTGATAATTTTCAATTTAATTTAAAAAAATGGGAAATTGGAAAAAAAAAATTTTTCCTAACATTATTTCAATTGTTTAAATTATGTATAATTATCAGGAAAATCCTGAATATTTTCATTATTTGCTTATTTTTTATTTTATTTCATGTTTTTATAATTTTTTCCATTTACAATCATTTTTTATTTTATTACATTATTTACCTCAATTACCTTAATTTATATTTTATTATATTAATGTATAATATAAATATATCAATATATATATACATATGTATCCATATATATATATATATGTATACACATAAATATATATATATGTATACATATATATATATATATATATATATGTATATTATCATTTTCAATTTACTTTTAAAAAAATGAAAAAAGAGAAAAAAAATAAATTTTTCTTACATTATTTCAATTTTTTGGAGTTATGTATAATTATCAGAAAAATCCCAAATATTTCTAATTTTCCGCTTATTTTTCATTTCATTTTATTTTTTTATAATTTATTCCATTCACAATCATTTTTAATTTTATTACATTATTAACCTCAATTACCTTCATTTATTTTCTATCATATTATTGTGTAATATAAATGTATATGAATATATACATACATGTATATGTATATATATATATATATATATATATATATGTATATATATATATGTGTATATATATATATATATATATATATATATATACATATGTATATTATTATTTTCAATTTGATTTTAAAAAATGGGAAATTGCAAAAAAAAAAAAATTTTTCTCACATTATTTCAATTTTTTAGAATTATGTATAATTATTAGAAAAATCCTGAAGATTTTTAATTATTCGCTTATTTTTTACTTTACTTCATTTTTTTATAATTTTTTCCATTCACAATCATTTTTTATTCTATTACATTATTCACCTCAATTACCTTTATTTATATTCTATCATATTGATGTATAATATAAATATATATAAAACATATATCTACATATGTATTTATTTATATATATATATGTATATATATATATATATTTATATATACATAGGTATATTGTAATTTTTAATTCAATTTTAAAACATGGAAAATTGGAAAAAAAAAATTTTTTTTTTACATTATTTCAATTTTTCAAAATTATGTATGATCATTAGGAAAATCCTGAATATTTTTAATTATTCGCTTATTTTTTATTCTATTTCATGTTTTTATAATTTTTTTCCATTCACAATCATTGTTTATTTTATTACATTATTTACCTCAATCACCTTAATTTATATTTCATTATATTAATGTATAATATGAATATATAAATATATATATACATATGTATCTATATATATATATATACATATATATATATATATATATATATATATGAAGATATATATGTATATTATGATTTTCAATTCACTTTTAGAAGAAAGGAAATTGGAAAAAAAATTTTTTTCACGATATTTCAATTTCTTTGAATTATGTATGATTTTCAGAAAAATCCTAGATATTTTTAATTACTCGCTTTTTTTTTCATTTTATTTTATTTTTCCATAATTTTTTCCATTCACAATCATTTTTTATTCTATTACATTATTTACCTCAATGACCTTCATTTATATTCCATTATAATAATGTATAATATAAATATATATAAATATATATATACATACATGTCTATATATATACATATATATATACATATATATACATGTATATATATATATATATATACGTGTATATATATATATATATAGATATATATATATATATATATATATAAATGTATGTAATAATTTTTAATTCAATTTTGAAAAATGGGAAATTGGAAAAAAAAAAATTTTTCTCACATTATTTCAATTTTCAAAATTATGTATAATCATTAGAAAAATCCTGAATATTTTCAATTATTCGCTAATTTTCTATTTTATTTGATGTTTTTAAAATTTTTTCCATTCACAATCATTTTTTATTTTATTACATTATTAACCTCAATTACCTTCATTTATTTTCTATCATATTATTGTGTAATATAAATGTATATGAATATATACATACATGTATATGTATATATATATATATATATATATATATATATATATATATATATATATATATATATGTATATATATATATGTGTATATATATGTATATATATATATATATATATATATATATATACGTATATATATATATATACATATGTATATTATTATTTTCAATTTGATTTTAAAAAATGGGAAATTGCAAAAAAAAAAAAATTTTTCTCACATTATTTCAATTTTTCAAAATTATGTATACTTATTAGAAAAATCCTGAAGATTTTTAATTATTCGCTTATTTTTCATTTTATTTCATTTTTTCATAATTTTTTCTATTCACAATAATTTTTTATTTCATTACATTATTTACCTCAATTACCTTAATTTATATTTTATTATAATAATGTGTATTATGAATATATATATATATATTTATATACATATATATCCATATATATATTTACATGTATATACATATACATACATATATATATATCCATATATATATGAAGATATATATGTATATTATGATTTTCAATTTACTTTCAGAAAAAGGGAAATTGGAAGAAAAAAATTTTTTCCACGATATTTCAATTTCTTTGAATTATGTATAATTTTCAGAAAAATTCTAGATATTTTTGATTATTCGCTCATTTTTTTTTTTATTTTATTTTGCTATAATTTTTTTTTATTCACAATCATTTTTTTTTCTATTACATTATTCACCTTAATTACCTTCATTCATATTCTATCATACTAATGTATAATATCAATATATATAAACATATATATACATATGTATTTATTTATATATATATATGTATATATATATATATATATTTATATATACATATGTATATTGTAATTTTCAATTCAATTTTAAAAAATGGGAAATCGGAAAAAAAAAAATTTTTCTTACATTATTTCAATTTTTCAAAATTATGTATAATCATTAGAAAAATACTGAATAATTTCAATTGTTCGCTAATTTTTTATTTTATTTCATGTTTTTATAATTTTTTCCATTTACAATCATTTTTTATTTCATTACATTATTTACCTCAATTACCTCAATTTATATTCTATTATATGAATGTATACATATGAATATATATATATATATATGTATACATATGTATCCATATATATATATATATACATATATATACATATATATATATATATATATATATATATATATAAATGTATGTGATAATTTTCAATTTAATTTAAAAAAATGGGAAAATGGAAAAAAAAAAATTTTTCCTCACATTATTTCAATTGTTTAAAATTATGTATAATTATCAGGAAAATCCTGAATATTTTCAATTATTTGCTTATTTTTGTATTTTATTTCATGTTTTTATAATTTTTTCCATTTACAATCATTTTTTATTTTATTACATTATTTACCTCAATTACCTTAATTTATATTTTATTATATTAATGTATAATATAAATATATCAATATATATATACATATGTATCCATATATATATATATATATATGTATACACATAAATATATATATATGTATACATATATATATATATATATATATATATGTATATTATCATTTTCAATTTACTTTTAAAAAATGAAAAAAGAGAAAAAAAATAAATTTTTCTTACATTATTTCAATTTTTTGGAGTTATGTATAATTATCAGAAAAATCCTAAATATTTCTAATTTTCCGCTTATTTTTCATTTCATTTTATTTTTTTATAATTTATTCCATTCACAATCATTTTTAATTTTATTACATTATTAACCTCAATTACCTTCATTTATTTTCTATCATATTATTGTGTAATATAAATGTATATGAATATATACATACATGTATATGTATATATATATATATATATATATATATATATATATGTATATATATATATGTGTATATATATAATATATATATATATATATATATATATATATACATATGTATATTATTATTTTCAATTTGATTTTAAAAAATGGGAAATTGCGAAAAAAAAAAATTTTTCTCACATTATTTCAATTTTTCAAAATCATGTATAATTATTAGAAAAATCCTGAAGATTTTTAATTATTCGCTTATTTTTTACTTTACTTCATTTTTTTATAATTTTTTCCATTCACAATCATTTTTTATTCTATTACATTATTCACCTCAATTACCTTTATTTATATTCTATCATATTGATGTATAATATAAATTTATATAAACATATATCTACATATGTATTTATTTATATATATATATGTATATATATATATATATTTATATATACATAGGTATATTGTAATTTTTAATTCAATTTTAAAACATGGAAAATTGGAAAAAAAAATTTTTTTTACATTATTTCAATTTTTCAAAATTATGTATGATCATTAGAAAAATCCTGAATATTTTTAATTATTCGCTTATTTTTTATTCTATTTC
>NW_027184542.1:0-2500 GCF_021155775.2 Neodiprion pinetum
GTGCGGCCCAGAACATCTAAGGGCATCACAGACCTGTTATTGCTCAATCTCGTGCGGCTAGAAGCCGCCTGTCCCTCTAAGAAGATTTATTTGTACGCCGGTAGTAAAAACCGCCCCGACCGAGGCCGGGGGCCTTCGAGATACCGGAAGGTACGCCTATTTAGCAGGCTAGAGTCTCGTTCGTTATCGGAATTAACCAGACAAATCGCTCCACCAACTAAGAACGGCCATGCACCACCACCCACCGAATCAAGAAAGAGCTCTCAATCTGTCAATCCTTCCGGTGTCCGGGCCTGGTGAGGTTTCCCGTGTTGAGTCAAATTAAGCCGCAGGCTCCACTCCTGGTGGTGCCCTTCCGTCAATTCCTTTAAGTTTCAGCTTTGCAACCATACTTCCCCCGGAACCCAAAAGCTTTGGTTTCCCGGAAGCTGCCCGCCGAGTCATCGGAGGAACTTCGGCGGATCGCTAGCTGGCATCGTTTATGGTTAGAACTAGGGCGGTATCTGATCGCCTTCGAACCTCTAACTTTCGTTCTTGATTAAAGAAAACATTTTTGGCAAATGCTTTCGCTTCTGTCCGTCTTGCGACGATCCAAGAATTTCACCTCTAACGTCGCAATACGAATGCCCCCCATCTGTCCCTATTAATCATTACCTCGGGGTTCCGAAAACCAACAAAATAGAACCGAGGTCCTATTCCATTATTCCATGCACACAGTATTCAGGCGAAAATAGCCTGCTTTAAGCACTCTAATTTGTTCAAAGTAAACGTACCGGCCCACCTCGACACTCAGTGAAGAGCACCGCGATGGGATATTAGTTGGGCCGCCCCGGAGGGCTAAGCCCACCGGTAGGACGTCCCACAATCATGCCAGTTAGACACCGCGAGCGGTGAACCGACAGCGTGGGACACAGATTCAACTACGAGCTTTTTAACCGCAACAACTTTAATATACGCTATTGGAGCTGGAATTACCGCGGCTGCTGGCACCCAGACTTGCCCTCCAATGGAGCCTCGTTAAAGGATTTAAAGTGTACTCATTCCGATTACGGGGCCTCGGATGAGTCCCGTATCGTTATTTTTCGTCACTACCTCCCCGTGCCGGGAGTGGGTAATTTGCGCGCCTGCTGCCTTCCTTGGATGTGGTAGCCGTTTCTCAGGCTCCCTCTCCGGAATCGAACCCTGATTCCCCGTTACCCGTTACAACCATGGTAGGCGCAGAGCCTACCATCGACAGTTGATAAGGCAGACATTTGAAAGAAGCGTCGCCGGTACGAGACCGTGCGATCAGCCCAAAGTTATTCAGAGTCACCAAGGTAAACGGCGGACGGGACGTACCCGCCGCCGATTGGTTTTGATCTAATAAAAGCATTCCTTCCATCTCTGGTCGGAACTCTGTTTGCATGTATTAGCTCTAGAATTACCACAGTTATCCAAGTAAATGTGTGTACGATCTAAGAAACCATAACTGATTTAATGAGCCATTCGCGGTTTCACCTTAATTTGGCTTGCACTGAGACATGCATGGCTTAATCTTTGAGACAAGCATATGACTACTGGCAGGATCAACCAGGGAGCTTCGATACAAAATCTCGGCTCGGACGTGCGCCACCCATCGCCGACCGGGTCTCGTAGCCCGGTCGGCCGCGCGTCTACTGTAAGTTTCGGGACTGCACGCAGGCAGCCCCGGATCCGTGTGCCGCCACCTTCGACACTCGGCTTATAAGCGTTCGAACGATCTCCCGTACCCGTCGGCTAGATTGAAAGCGTCTGGGATACGTTGTTATAACATCTCTGGTCTTTGAGTGTACGCTCGGAAAGAAGCGAGTTGACGCGTGCGTTGGAGCGTTCGGCCTTCCGTGTTTCACGGAGAGCCGAACTTCTTGGTACCCCGCGTCAAGGGCCATTCGGTCTGAGACACCGACCCGCGGTAATGCAGTGACGATAGATGAAACAACGCGAGTCGCGTAGTTTCTTTGGTACGAGGCACGGAACGGTCCGCGAACGCCCGCTCCTGGTCTACGCCGAAGTACGTATCGTGCTCGAGCACGTACCGGTACGGCGTAGCAGGCGGACGACGGGAGACCGGCCCGACCGACTCGCTCCTCTTACTAGTAGGAGCCTGGCCGCTAGGACGTCGGCGCCGGTACGGTGGTAGCACGGTCGGCTTACGGGGCGAAACCTCCGCGGGCTATCGAAAAAATTTCGAACTCCGGGAACTTTGTCGAAATTAAACCGAGGCTCATATGACGATGTTCCGACAGGCTCCCGGCCCGGATCGACTCCGGGACGCCGCGCATCGCCTTTCGGTCGACTCGGACCGAAATTTTTACAAGTCCCGTCTGTCCGGATCGACTCCGGGACGCCGCGCGTCGCCTTTCGCTCGACTCGTACCGCAGCTTCGACGAGTCCCGTCGGCCCGTATCGACTCCGGCACGCCGCGCATCGCCTTTCTGTCGACTCGGACCGTAATTTTTACAAGTCCCGTCGGCCCGGATCG
>NW_027184542.1:12500-15000 GCF_021155775.2 Neodiprion pinetum
CCCGTCGGCTAGATTGAAAGCGTCTGGGATACGTTGTTATAACATCTCTGGTCTTTGAGTGTACGCTCGGAAAGAAGCGAGTTGACGCGTGCGTTGGAGCGTTCGGCCTTCCGTGTTTCACGGAGAGCCGAACTTCTTGGTACCGCGTCAAGGGCCATTCGGTCTGAGACACCGACCCGCGGTAATGCAGTGACGATAGATGAAACAACGCGAGTCGCGTAGTTTCTTTGGTACGAGGCACGGAACGGTCCGCGAACGCCCGCTCCTGGTCTACGCCGAAGTACGTATCGTGCTCGAGCACGTACCGGTACGGCGTAGCAGGCGGACGACGGGAGACCGGCCCGACCGACTCGCTCCTCTTACTAGTAGGAGCCTGGCCGCTAGGACGTCGGCGCCGGTACGGTGGTAGCACGGTCGGCTTACGGGGCGAAACCTCCGCGGGCTATCGAAAAAATTTCGAACTCCGGGAACTTTGTCGAAATTAACCGAGGCTCATATGACGATGTTCCGACAGGCTCCCGGCCCGGATCGACTCCGGGACGCCGCGCATCGCCTTTCGGTCGACTCGGACCGAAATTTTTACAAGTCCCGTCTGTCCGGATCGACTCCGGGACGCCGCGCGTCGCCTTTCGCTCGACTCGTACCGCAGCTTCGACGAGTCCCGTCGGCCCGTATCGACTCCGGCACGCCGCGCATCGCCTTTCTGTCGACTCGGACCGTAATTTTTACAAGTCCCGTCGGCCCGGATCGAATCCGGGACGCCGCGCATCGCCTTTCTGTCGACTCGGACCGAAAGTTTCGCAAGTCGACGTCGGCCCGGATCGACTCCGGGACGCCGCGCGTCGCCTTTCGCTCGACTCGGACCGGAATTTTCACAAGTCCCGTCTGTCCGGATCGACTCCGGGACGCCGCGCGTCGCCTTTCGCTCGACTCGGACCGGAATTTTCACAAGTCCCGTCGGCCCGGATCGAATCCGGGACGCCGCGCATCGCCTTTCTGTCGACTCGGACCGAAAGTTTCACAAGTCGACGTCGGCCCGGATCGACTCCGGGACGCCGCGCGTCGCCTTTCGCTCGACTCGGACCGAAATTTTCACAA
The DNA here is from genome assembly GCF_021155775.2 of Neodiprion pinetum. Classification (NCBI taxonomy): domain Eukaryota; kingdom Metazoa; phylum Arthropoda; class Insecta; order Hymenoptera; family Diprionidae; genus Neodiprion; species Neodiprion pinetum. Next base: position 13,599 of record NW_027184542.1, read on the forward strand.
GTCCCGTCTGTCCGGATCGACTCCGGGACGCCGCGCGTCGCCTTTCGCTCGACTCGTACCGCAGCTTCAACGAGTCCCGTCGGCCCGTATCGACTCCGGGACGCCGCGCATCGCCTCTCGGTCGACTCGGACCGAAAGTTTTACAAGTCCCGTCTGTCCGGATCGACTCCGGGACGCCGCGCATCGCCTTTCTGTCGACTCGGACCGAAACTTCGTCGAGTCCCGTCGGCCCGTATCGACTCCGGCACGCCGCGCATCGCCTTTCGCTCGACTCGTACCGCAGCTTCGACGAGTCCCGTCGGCCCGTATCGACTCCGGGACGCCGCGCATCGCCTCTCGGTCGACTCGGACCGAAAGTTTTACAAGTCCCGTCTGTCCGGAACGACTCCGGGACGCCGCGCGTCGCCTTTCGCTCGACTCGTACCGCAGCTTCGACGAGTCCCGTCGGCCCGTATCGACTCCGGGACGCCGCGCATCGCCTCTCGGTCGACTCGGACCCAAAGTTTTACAAGTCCCGTCTGTCCGGATCGACTCCGGTACGCCGCGCGTCGCCTTTCGCTCGACCCGGACCGAAATTTTCACAAGTCCGGTCGGCCCGTATCGACTCCGGGACGCCGCGCATCGCCTCTCGGTCGACTCGGACCGAAATTTTCACAAGTCCCGTCGGCCCGGATCGACTCCGGTACGCCGCGCGTCGCCTTTCGCTCGACTCGGACCGAAATTTTCACAAATCCGGTCGGCCCGGATCGACTCCGGTACGCCGCGCGTCGCCTTTCGCTCGACTCGGACCGTAATTTTTACAAGTCCCGTCTGTCCGGATCGACCCCGGGACGCCGCGCGTCGCCTTTCGCTCGACTCGTACCGCAGCTTCAACGAGTCCCGTCGGCCCGGATCGACTCCGGGAGGCCGCGCATCGCCCTCCGCTTGACTCGGAACGAAACTTCACTGAGTCCCGTCGGCCCGTATCGACTCCGGTACGCCGCGCGTCGCCTTTCGCTCGACCCGGACCGAAATTTTCACAAGTCCCGTCGGCCCGGATCGACTCCGGTACGCCGCGCGTCGCCTTTCGCTCGACTCGGACCGAAATTTTCACAAATCCGGTCGGCCCGGATCGACCCCGGGACGCCGCGCGTCGCCTTTCGCTCGACTCGTACCGCAGCTTCAACGAGTCCCGTCGGCCCGGATCGACTCCGGGAGGCCGCGCATCGCCCTCCGCTTGACTCGGAACGAAACTTCACTGAGTCCCGTCGGCCCGTATCGACTCCAAGACGCCGCGCGTCGCCTTTCTGTCGACTCGGACCGAAATTTTCACAAGTCCCGTCGGCCCGGATCGACTCCGGTACGCCGCGCGTCGCCTTTCGCTCGACTCGGACCGAAATTTTCACAAATCCGGTCGGCCCGG